>NW_010565666.1:0-11011 GCF_000687285.1 Phaethon lepturus
TCCCCGCCGGCCCCTTCCTGCCGCGGGCGGGCGAGCTCGGAGCGCGGTGAGCCTGCTCGGTGATCCGCCGCAGGCATCGAGTCATGCGGGTATCTTTGCTAGGCACCCTTTTTTTTTTGCAAACTGATGGCTAAGGTGTGTGTTAGGAAACGCTTATAATGCTAGGGAAGTGTTCAGTGCGGCGAAGGCTAGATATGTATTTGCTGACAGAGTATTTGCAACTTTATCCTGTGCCAGTTGGGTTACTGAAGATACTGTCACTCTCCAGGGTATACATCGTAGCATGGGTATCAGCGTGGAATTTATGAAGTTACAGATTGCTATCTGAGCATTTCGGTAGGCCTGTCGTTACTGTGCTTTGCAAGCTGCTTTAACCATTCAACCATATTACTTAGGAAAAAAAATCACAAAACAGTCATTAGGTCTTCCATGCTCTGCTTCACTAGAGGGAACTGAGTGCTTAAATAGGAGTCAGCACAAACTAGCCTTTGTTCTTTATCCCTTCTAGCCCAATTGAACAACAGAAGTAATTCTCACTGAATACCTGTCTTCTGTCTTCAGTAGATTTTACAGTCATCAGACACTGTTCTTATGCCTAGTGACTTCATCAAGACTATAAATTTGGACATGATTTAGCATTAAAATCCCAAGAGGTTCTCTTTGATTTGATTTACTCATGCTTTGCCTTCTAAATCTGAGAGGTGGTGTCCAGTGTTTAACAAGTAATGCTTTACCAGGCATTCCAGCTCTCATGACAGTCCTGTGACAATCATATGTTGCCTGTCCAGAAGGGGGAAAACTTGCTTAAATTTTCAGTAAGCTATGTGTTTGACTGCAGTTAGGACTGCAATATCATCTGCAGCCCAATCCATCAATTGATTTGGCTTGTGAGCTAACTTACCAAGGCCAGCTATGCCAGTGGTGGTGTATAAGCTCTAGCACCTTCATAACAGAGAGTGTGAAGAAAGTAGATCTACAGATAACAGCAGAAGCCTGAAAAAAAGTGGCATTTTTGCAGTAAGAATTTGTCCAGCTTCTGACTTTGCTGTAAATGGTTTGCATTTTGTTTGTATTTCAGTAGGTACTGGGAGTGGTGGGACGAAGAACTGCTAAATCGTAGGTGAAATCTCATGTTTACTCTGTGAACCTTTTCTTGAAAATACTTTCAAAAGCTAGAGCTTATCAAAGCATTTTTCAATGATGTGAAATGTTCCTTCTGAACACTTGAGATTAATTTGAGAATAGCACAGGTAATAAGCCACTTCTAAAACTTCAGATGTGCTTGCATTGTGAACACTTACATCCCACGGTGTTACCCATCATTCTTGAATGCTAAAGTTCTTGAGACGGAAGTGTATAGTGTTTTGCATTTGTGGGTCACTTTGTGCTGTGTTTTTCTTTCTCTAAGCAATTTTCCACAACATAAAATATTTACTGTTTTGTTTCAAAACATTTGAAGCAAGTGGATTTGCTTTTATTTACAATGTTTCAGTTTAAGCTGTCTTCCTTGATGCATGTTAGGTTAGGATCAGATAAAGTTTCTGTAGAAAGGGGGCCCTAAGGAAAAACACAGGCAAACCCAATAACAGTAATACGTTATTTCATTGGGTATTATGCTTTTTTCCAGTTGTTGCTCTACTGGAACTCAGAATAATGTTGCTGCTTGCCATTTTAGATTAAATTTGTGTTTAGAAGCACAGTTGTATGGCCATATCCATCCCACATGGAAGTATGGGCTGCTCCTGAAATCTGGCTCAGCCTGCTCCCTCTCTGTGTTAGTGCTTAGCAAGATCATTTCGCAGAGCTGATCTGTAGAGCAGGTCCTGGCAGTTGCGTGTGCGAGGGACGTGATTATGGTGGAGAGCAGGACTTTGTCTTTTGGCAGCAGTCCACTGGTGTGTCTTTATGACTGTGGAAGACCCACTCAGGCTCAGGATGCTGCCCTGGACTTTCCACGCTCAGAAGCTGGTGCTTTGCTTTTCTGAAGTTCAGCATTATAGATGCAAGATCTGTTTTATTTCTGTATATTTAAGAGTGTTACTAATAAGAATGAATCCTACCCAGTTTATAATGATTCTTTCCATAATGTGGAGAGTTGAATGTGTATTAGTTGGCTTGTGGAGCTGCATTAGTGACATTTAAAAAGCTAAATAATATTTCCGGTGTTGCAGTTGCATTTCATCACTATGTGCAAATTTAAATGTTCAGTGAAATGGCGAAGTAGGTTTCTGTGTGATGTAAAAGTTTCTTCTAAAATTTATGTGTGTTTCTTTTAACTCTATTGCTTTATTATGTTATTTTTATATCATTACTGTGATAGTACTAGATTGATACTGAAAGTCAAATTTATAACTTTAAAGTTTTGTAAAAGGAATCACATTACAAGTGACAACTTTGATGTTAAATTTAAAGTCGCTAGCTCAGCATTTGTTGCTTTGCAGCCTGTGTGCTGTTTGGCTGTTTTTCCATTTTCATTTAATTTACTGGTGAAAATACTTAGAACAATAGACTGTCTGTGCCTGAAAATGTAGTGATCTCTAAGGTGAGTGTAAAAATCTGTTCCCGAGTTGTCTACCATGTGCTGAATCTCAGGACCATTTTTGATGGGTTAACACAGAATCATAGAATCTTTGGGTTGGAAGGGACCTGTGCTTGTTGCTTTCACTGCTGGATGGCAAGAAAAAAGCTGTCACATTGGCATGTTTGTTGTTCTCTGTTTTGCTTGAAGGAGATGGAGGAGGGGATCCAAGCACTGAATTCCTGACTTCATTTAAGCCAGAGCAGTCCAACGGTGGCGTTTGATCGGCTTCTCTCCAGGCTGTTGTTTTTTCTGGGAGGATGCCGGCAACAGCTGCTTGAGCCAACTAAATGCTGCTTCCCACACTTGTTCATAGCCCATCCCAGCAGTCAGGGCTGCTGTTGCCTAGGGAGTAAAAGGCAGAGGGGCAGCTGTGTCTGAGGGCAAAAGTCCAGCTCTCTGTGGTAGGTAATGGCAGCGCTTACCCAGCCCCAGCGTTCTCCCTCAGCCTGTGCTCTAGCAGCTGTGGAAGGCTGGCTGTGGTTGGAAGGGGATGGGTGGTTGCTTGCTCAGGAAATAGCCTGCAGTCTCAAACTGAGAGCTTTCCCTTGCAGATGCCAAGTAGGGACTACTGTGATTAAGCATTTAGACGTGGAGCAGTCTGGGTGTGCCCTTGAGGTCTCATAAGAATACAGCTTGCTGTATAGCATCTTCTGCTGAGAGCTGAGATCTGTGCTTTAATAGCATTTGTCCCTGGACCCTCCACTGGCACTGATAATGCCTGAAACACCCCACTCCACCCCAAAGAGTGCAAGCATTCTAGTTTGGGGTTTTGTATTAGTAACGTGACTGTTGAAAGGAAGTGCTTATGCTTTCTTTGACAGAATTTCTGAATACACTGATACCCAGTCATTTTTTTTTCCCCGTAATAGTGTACAAAATTATTTTGATTTTGAAAACAAAAAATAATATGAGTCTTCCTTTCCCTTTAGCGTTCATCTTTGTCTTGTCTCACTGGATGTATGCAGCAGCTTTCTCACTTTGGCAGCCATTTTCTTAAGCTCCATTTCAGAGAGGCTTCTGCCTTTTTGGAACACTTCAGCTTGCCTTCTTTTTTTTTAGTTATTTTAAATGTCTAACAGAAGGAAGAATTAATATTATGGTACCATTCTTAAATCAGCAAGTTGGAAACTATTAAAGATTAAAATGCAAAACCAATATTAATGTATATTCTTCTTAAAGAAGTTGTTTGCCTCCAGTAGCCATTAAAACCCAATGGTAAATATGACTTTGCATTGAATTGCTATATTTTGGTAGGCATACTTGCACCTCTGCTATGTGATCTAATTTTGACATTTAATACACTGTATAATTGTGTTCAGTTACTTTTTCTAAGGCAATTATGTTTTTATTTTTTGATTAATGTTTATGTTTTGGGAAGAAATTAAATGTTTCACTTAAGTAAAAATTCTGAAAGCTAAGTTTAGGCTGATACGGTAAGGGAAGTACGCTATCAGAATATCACCTAAAGGAAAGGAAGTAATATGTGTAGATGGGAATTTGAGTGGTTCAGATTAGTTTTTTCAGCATCTCAGAACTAATAGATTTTATACCCTTTTCTATAGTTTTTGTAGAACTCTTGCATTTTTAACTTAAATTACAGAAACTAGATTGATCTAGTAATTTAATTCAATTGGTTGAATATAGTGGGAAGATGAATGTATTTTACCTGCACACACACACATATGATGTGGTTATTATTAAAAGCAGTTGTTGCATTTCAGTAAAATCTAGTTCCAGGAGTCTGTTAAACAGTTGACTGCAGCGGTTGAGGAGTGGGCTTACTTTTTAAAGAAATTCCTTGGGGGGCAAACTAAGAATCAGTATATTATAAATGAAGTTTATTATCAAAGTTTTTTTAACACATTATTTTATTGTTAGCCAAGTAATATTCTGATAAGCAAGCAGACTTAGATTGGGATTGCTATGTCCAATTACATTTGGGTAGTAGAGTATGTAAGTCCAGAATTGCTTTGGGCGTCATTGGTGCAAAGCAGTCTTGGTTTAAGGCTAGTGTGAGAAGGCTACTCTTTGCTTGACTGCCTGCTCACAAGTCATCATGGTGCTTGTAGCCCATTACAGGAGAACAGTGAGTTTATGATGCCAAAGCAGAATTGTGTAACGTGTACATAGATTTTGCAGCTCACATGCTTTCTAGTCGCTTTAGTTGGTCTTGAAGCTCATTGACAGAAGACCAGATAATGTATCTGGACGTCAGATCAATCAAATAGTGCTGCTTATTTGCCTATGGTTTTGGTGTGTTTCCATACACATTCCAGGGGAAGGTCTTGTAGATTTTTCTGGATAATCATAATGACTGAGTGCCTCTCTAAAGTGCCTGTACATTAAGACCTACAGTATCGGAACAAATGGAAGGTATTAGAGGTCTGGATGCAGTTGCAGGGCTAGGATCTCGTTAAGATCATGCGTAGGTGATAGGACAGCTCATAGGAGTGCAGCGGCTGAATACAGGCTCTTCAGGAAGAACCAGCTGGGCAGCAAGGGGGGAAAGTTGCCCTTTATGTGGGAGAGCAGTGAGAATGCATGGAGCTTTGCTGTGGAGCCACCTGGCAGCTTATAGACCAGGGTTAGCAGGCAGACCAATGTGGGAAATGTTGTTGTGGGTGTCTGCTACAAGCCACCTGATCAGGAAGAAGAAGAGGCCTCCTTCAGATAATTGGAAGGAGCCTTGTATTCAGAGGCTCTGGTCCTCATGAGAGACTTTAAGCACCTGACACCTGCTAGAGGGACAAATCAGCAAGGCACAAGGCTTCTGGTATGCATTGATGACAAATTCTTGACCCATGTGATCGAGGAGCTGACAAGGGGAGGCACTCCTCTGGACTTCATACCTACATGTGAGGTGTGAAGGTCGGGGCAAGCTTACCTGCAGTGGCCATGGGATGATTGAATTCAGTATCCTGAGAAGAGGGAGCTGGGCAAATAGCAGGATCTCAGCCCTGGACTTCAGGAGAGCAGGCTTTGATTTTGTTTAGGGATCTGTTTGAAATCCCGTGAGATATGGCCCTAGAGAGGAGCCTGGGAGAGCTGGTTATTTTTAAGGATGTGTAGTGTGATGTTGGCATGTTTTAACATTAGAAGTTATGCTTCATATGAGGAAGGGAGGAAAGCAAGACAGTTATAGAAAAAGGGAGTACACCATGATGTGAGTTGTGTGTGCGCTGCTATTTACAACCATTCTTGACTGCATGCGATTCATTTCTCAGTCACAAAAAAAAAGCTGCTTCAGAGTCCTCCTCCAGGTTGTCACTTAGGGGCAATGGGACTTTCCTTGATATGTTATTTTCAAGGAAGTAATACCAAACTCACCATCATCAGGCTAATATTCAATGCAGTAACAGTAACTTTGACAATGACTTGCATTGTCAGGCTGAAGAGCTGATACAAAAGCACGCAGAGGTACTATGAAAGTCTTACTCAAGCTTTTCAGCTTGAAGGAATGGAAGTTATGCTGCTTTTTGTTATCCTTTGGAAGCAGAAGTGACAGGTTTATACAAGATTAGAATGCATTGTCAATACAGAAGTACAAAAGAATTAATGAGGCTTTCCTCTAAAATTAGGGGTAGATAGATAAAAGTAGACTAGTTTCCTATTTGTTATACAGTTGCAAATACCCTAATTGCATGAATATTTCAAAGTATGTGAACAGTTGAATACTAAGAGACAGAGCTTACTATGATTTCCTCTTCCTTTCTCTAACTCTTCCTGCAAACTGGTGGATAGCATAAATGAGAAGGGCATTTGCTTGGTGGGGTAAATCATGCACATTGTCAGTTTTCAAGCAGACTTTACCAAAGTATGGCAAATACTGCCTGTTGTTAAGCAGTATGGTACATTTGTCTCACTTGCATTTGCATTTCAGAAGTTCTTTTGGCAAAATAATGAAAACTTGAAAAGCTTACACTATTACTGATATATTTTTTTCCACTTCTGTATGTTCATCTTTTCATTATTTTATTTAATGCTCTTTAAAATTGCTCTTTAAAATTTAATGCTATAAATTGTGTTTGGCTACTCAAAGAAGTGTTCCCTACCTATGTCACTGCATCAGTATAATTTTTAAGTGACTCTTGTTTATAGTACTTGTCATTAGTCTTTTCAGACTATTGTTAGTTAATGTGTTGGTTAAAAAATATAACCCCGTCAGGACTGATTGGTGGGCTATATGCTGGAGACTGAGAGTCCCCAAAGAACTAGATGCTTTGGCTTGATGATATAGATTCTAATTAATGTGGGGAATGCACTGCTTTTTTTTTTTTTTTTTTTTTTGTACCTGAAGTATATGGAACTCTTATACCTTGCTATTGGAGATAAGAGGGGAGCTATGCTAAAATCAATAAATACAGTTTTGCTAAGAATTTGGAAAGCACTCTTCAAGTAATAACTTTCAACACTTGTAGATTACTTGCTAGTTTCAAATAGGTACCTAGTCTCAATGATGGAAATTGTACCAGAATGTTTCCGCAAGTTTGAATTCAGTGAGGTTTGATGGTTCTGGTTATCACAGTTATGTGGCCCAAGTTATTGAGTATTGTCACTGCTGCAGACAAATAAAAGTTTTTGAAGGTCAGACAGTTTTTACAACATGACAAAATACTGTTATTGAGACAAAGTGTAGTCTTGTTTCATTGAAGCCTTCTGCACTTGATATCTAAGTGCAGACACATATTTGGCTATACAAAGCTCTGCAAAAGAGAAAACTGTAATGAAACTTCAATTAATAACTGTTCAGCAATACAGTTGAAGACATCTGCTCCCTCTAGGTGTGGAGTCTATTTACACAACTGCTTAATTTGTAAACATGACAGCAAGAGCTAGCATTATGCCTGTGACTATGTCAGATAGAACTTACATGTATTGATGGGTCCACATGTACTGAGAAAGATAGATCTGAGAACTGGCAGCTTCCACCTTCCGTTGTAAATCAGTTGCTATATTTCAACATGAAAGGAGAGAAAGAAAAAAAGTTGTTCCCTGAAAGTCTAGGTTTCAAGTCTAAACTCATCTGTGAGTATTGAAAGCACTGTGCTACATCTGAGTGACTGTATAGCTATGCTGTCAGACTTTGAGGTCCACCCAAACTTTACAGCTAAATTCCAACTTCAAGATCAGAAAGTATGGATAACTAGACTGTGACCATATTCAAAAGGAATGTGTGCAATAACTTGTGCAATAACCTACACTTACATGTAGGTAGAAAAAAATAATTTGGAAGGTGGTTGTATTCTGGAAGTAACTGGAGGAGGAGGAGCTCTGACAGGGACAGTTTAGAAACAGAAGTGGTGAGGTTATTGTAGTGCTGCTAACAAAACTTCCAATCTAATTGTTTAATTCAGATACCCAGCATCTTACTAGGTTGAACTCTTTTTTTGAGACCTGGTCTCAGGCAGAGAGGAAGAGAACAGGATGTAAAGCTGTATGTCATGGTTTTGTCATCACTTCAACTGAAGTATTACTTCCTTTTAATATTCACATAACCATTTTGAACATATTTCTCTTTTCCCTAAGTGTGTTTAGATTAGGTAAACAATAATAATCACATCCGTCCTTTTCCAAGTTAACTATATTCATTCATGTTTAACGCAAGCATGTAAACTACTGGTGATTAGTGGTATTGAAGATGGTAAAAGGAAAAAGAAGTGTAGCCACTGGATCTTCTGTGATTGTATAACCAAAATTATTGTAATCCCTGCATTGTTGCTAGACTTAAATAAGACTGAAGAAAATTGCCATGAGACCATCTTATTTCCAATTTCTATTCTCAGACTCATTTGCCAGGCAAATCCTTCTGTTTCTTGATTTGAGTGTTCCCCTTTTTTAAAGCTCCTCCCCCCACCCACACCCCAACGCATCCCAATGTAACAATCATTTCTGTTAACTTTTGTTCAAGAAAAAAATTCAGTTGATCCATGACTGACTGCATTAGATAGCATCATGACAACAACAACAACAAAAAAAAAACAAAACCAAAACCCCCAAACCAACTCTTTTCCAACTTTCACAATTTTATTTCCATGTTCTCTTTTTAAATTATCAAATTTCATGTTGATGACAGTGCTAACCCTTCTGTAAGGGAAGTCTCGTGGGCTCCAAGAGAAAAGTGTTAATGTTTTGTGGTTTTGTTTTGTTGTTTGGTTTTTTTACTTTAAGGATGAGGAAAGTCACATGGGTTAAAAAATTGAAGCGAAGGAGGGTAGGAATGCTGTAAGGAAATCCAGCTCTGTAACTGTAGCACAGTGAGTGCTAATTGGTGTTTATTATGCTTTGGTATGTTGTATGTAAACACTGCTTGATCAGATGAGCATCTATCAAGTCTACTTCTTTTAATGGTGAATTTAAACACAGGCTCGAATTCCAGAGTTCAGTGAACAGAAGAAAATGGTGGAAAATGTGTGTTTTCTTCCTTTACTAAGGCAGATACTTGAAAGAATTCTTCTCTCAGTCAAATCCTTAATCTTACCCTATAGACCTGATTTGAAGATCACTAATTTTGATTTATTTTAGCTAATTTCTTAAAGACACAGTGTCATTTTGTATTTCCATGAAATGCCTCTCTTGCTTGTTTCTGCAAAGCTGAGGGTTGTATTACAGTAATCATAGAATCATAGAATAGTTTGGGATGGAAAGAACCTTTAAAAGTCATGTAGTCCAACCCTCCTGCAATGAGCAGGGACATCTTCAACTAGGCCAGACTGCTCAGAGCCCCGCCCAACCTGACCTTGTCTCTGGGCAGCCTGCTCCAGTGTTTCACCACCCTCATTGTGAAAAATTTCTTACTTCTTCCTTATATCTAGTCTAAACCTACCTTCTTTCAGTTTAAAACCACTACCCCTTCTCCTACTACAACAGGCCTTGCTAAGAAGTCTGTCCCCATCTTTCTTGTAAGCCCCTTCTAAGTACTGAAGGGCTGCAATAAGGTCTCCCTGAAACCTTCTCTTCTCCAGGCTCAACAATCCCAACTCTCTCAGCCTGTCTTCATAGGAGAGGTGTTCCATCCCTACGATCATGTTTGTGGCCCTCCTCTGGATCCTCTCCAACAGCTCCATGTCTTTCTGTGCTGAGGGCTCTAGAGCTGGATACAGTGCTCCAGGTCGGGTCTCCAGGTGGGAGTAGAGGGGCTTGACCTGTTGGCCACTCTTCTTTGGATGCAGCCCAGGATACAGTTGGGTTTCTGGGCTGTGAGCACACATTGTTGGCTCATGCCCAGCTTTTCATCCACCAGTACCCTCAACTCCTTCTCACCAGGGCTGCTCTCAATCCCTTCATTACCCAGCCTGTACTGATTGAAAAATTTCTTACTTCTTCCTTATATCTAGTCTAAACCTACCTTCTTTCAGTTTAAAACCACTACCCCTTCTCCTACTACAACAGGCCTTGCTAAGAAGTCTGTCCCCATCTTTCTTGTAAGCCCCTTCTAAGTACTGAAGGGCTGCAATAAGGTCTCCCTGAAACCTTCTCTTCTCCAGGCTCAACAATCCCAACTCTCTCAGCCTGTCATCATAGGAGAGGTGTTCCATCCCTACGATCATGTTTGTGGCCCTCCTCTGGATCCTCTCCAACAGCTCCATGTCTTTTCTGTGCTGAGGGCTCTAGAGCTGGATACAGTGCTCCAGGTCGGGTCTCCAGGTGGGAGTAGAGGGGCTTGACCTGTTGGCCACTCTTCTTTGGATGCAGCCCAGGATACAGTTGGGTTTCTGGGCTGTGAGCACACATTGTTGGCTCATGCCCAGCTTTTCATCCACCAGTATCCCCAAGTCCTTCTTGGCAAGGACTGCTCTCAACCTCTTCATCGCCCAGCCTGTATTGATACCAGGGATTGCCCTGACCCAGGTGCAGTACCTTGCACTTGGCCTTGTTGAACCTCATTAGGTTCACATGGGCCCATTCCTTGTCCATGTCCCTCTGGATGGCATCCCTTCCCTCAGGTGTGTCAACTGCACTGCTCAGCTTGGTGTCTTCTGCAAACTTGCTGAGGGTGCACTCGATCTCACTGTCTATGTCACTGATGAAGTTATTAAAGAGTACTGGTCCCAATGCAGACTCCTGAGGGGCAGCACTCATCACCGTTCTCCATCTGAACATTGAGCCATTGACCACTACCCTCTGGATGCAACCATCCAACCAATTCCTCGCCCACCCATCAAATCCATCTCTCTCCAATGTAGAGAGAAGGATGTTGTAGAGGACTGTGTCAAAGGCTTTAGAGAAGTCTAGATAGATGACATCTGTAGTCTTTCCTTGTCCACCGATGTGGTCACTGCTTCATAGAAGGCCACTAGGTTGGTCAGGCAGGTCTTGACCTTGGTGAAGCCATGCTGACTGTCTCAAACTACCTCCCTGTCCTCCATGTGCCTTAGCATAGCTCCTAGAAGGATCTGTTCTATGATCTTCCCAGGCACAGAGGTGAGGCTG
>NW_010565666.1:11137-12084 GCF_000687285.1 Phaethon lepturus
GACTCTGGGATGCATCTTGTCAGGTCCCGTAGACTTGTGAATGTTCAAGTTCTTCAGGTGGTCTCGAACCTCATCTTCTCTTACAGTGGAAGGGACTTTGCTCCTCCAGTCCCTGTCTTGCACTCCATTCCACTTGAGAGGTGTGGGTTTTCATTGATGTGTGTTAACATTATTAAGAGTGCTGAGAACACTGAAGAATGAAATAATGAAACAAACAAACAAAAGAAATCTGTGCATACTTTGTATTTTTGAGTGGGAGAATTGAGAAAAGCCTACAACTATTGCTGCTTACCCTTGAGGAAAATGGTGAGGGCAGTTTCCAGCCATGTAAGCTATTGTATGACCAGCGTGCATGTTGTTACTTGTGATTACCATTAAGCTCAGGCTTATAGATTTAAGAAAACAGGCCTATGGAAAAATTTTCAGACATGGTTGTTTAAAATAGAGATTGAAAAAATCACAGAATCGCTAATGTTGGAAAGGACCTTCAAGATCATCAAGTCCAACCATTAACCCAACGCCACCATGTCCCCTAAACCATGTCCTGAAGCACCACATCCACACGTTTTTTAAACACTTCCAGAGATGGTGACTCCACCCCCTCCCTGGGCAGCCTGTTCCAATGCTTGACCACCCTCTCAGTAAAAAAATTTTTCCTAATATCCAATCTAAACCTCCACTGGCACAATTTGAGGCCATTTCCTCTCATCCTATCGCTGGTTACTTGGGAGAAGAGACCAACACCCACCTCACCACACCCCCCTTTCAGGTAGTTGTAGAGAGCGATAAGGTCTCCCCTCAGCCTCCTCTTCTCCAGACTAAACAACCCCAGTTCCCTCAGCCACTCCTCATAAGACTTGTGCTCCAGACCCCTCACCAGCTTCGTTGCCATTCTCGGGACACGCTCCAGCACCTTCATGTCCTTCTTGTAGTGAGGGGCCCAAAAC
>NW_010565667.1:0-1068 GCF_000687285.1 Phaethon lepturus
CCACGGTGCCCCTCTCCAGGTGGAAGGTGTGCCCACGGGGGGGCTGCAGGGGCACGAGCAGG
Source organism: Phaethon lepturus (assembly GCF_000687285.1). Taxonomy (NCBI): domain Eukaryota; kingdom Metazoa; phylum Chordata; class Aves; order Phaethontiformes; family Phaethontidae; genus Phaethon; species Phaethon lepturus. Next base: position 63 of record NW_010565667.1, read on the forward strand.
CGGTAGACAGCATCACCCTCACGAGGACTCCGACCTTTGAAGGCGCTGCCCACCACGAAGGCTCGCTTCAGTCTCGGCGTGAAGCTCTCCCTGGAAAATTCTCGGCAGATCTGGAGAAGTTCATCCACCAGATCCTCCATGAGCGTGAAGAATTCTGGCAGGTGCGGGAGGCGCTTGGCCAAACTTCTGCCCACGACCACTGCACCACTGGTTTTTGCTTCTTGCTCCTCCTTGCCCGCCTTCTTGCTAGCGCTGCCTTCCTTGCTGCTGCTGGCTGGCTGGTGGCTTCTTGTCCTGAGCCACCAGCAGAGCCCAAAGAGCAGGACCAGGACTCCAGCAATCACCCAGAATTGCCACCGCTGCAAGGCAGCAAAGAGCAGGGCTCCCCAGGCCAAGCCGCCCTGCTCCTGGGTGCTCTGCTCCAGCTCCTGCAGCATCCGAGCCATCATCCAGCTCCTCACCGACCAGCTGCGGGTACTGGATGATGATTTTCCTCACCAAGGTGAAGAAAAGTGTGTCAGCCATGGCCTGCAGGAGGAGGGAGAGAAGGGGTTGAGTGGGGCGAGGAGGGCGGGAGCTGGCGGTGGGGGGAGCGGGGACGTGGGCCGCAGGGAGCTGGGGGCAGGTAGCAGAGGGGGCGAGGCAGCTGGGAGGCAGCGAGGCCTGCGCCCAGCCCCGGCAGCGGCGTCACCATGCCCTGCCCAAGGCACTGCCGCGAGTGGCTGGGGCCACCGGGGACGCCTGCCCTGCATCTCTCTCTCCTGAAGGGCCTATGACGGTCCATCACAGCGCTGCTGTGGAGTAACAGGGCACAGACTCTGGCAGGGTTTCAGTCCAAAGACCTTTTTTGCTACAAGTGTCTGCTTTTTATCCAGTTACAGCCATTTCACGTGCCACAAAATACATCCTGGTTCGTTACCGCACACAGTCCGTGCACTTCTCCACAGTCAGGATTCGCTGTCTGCAGGTGGCCATGCGCTCCTTTACTTCCTCTTAGCTGTTTACC
>NW_010565668.1:0-17714 GCF_000687285.1 Phaethon lepturus
ACTCCTGGAATGCATTGAGAATAACTTCTTAGGCCAGGTAATAGACAGGTGATGCAATACTGGACCTGTTTGTCACCAACACAAGTGAGCTAACTGGTGACGTCAAGATTGGAGGCAGCCTGGGCTGGGCTGCAGTGATCACACACTGGTGGAGTTCGCAGACCTGAGGGATATGGGGCAGGTGAAGAGTAAAGTCAGGACCCTGAATTTTAGGAAAGCAAAATTCCATCTCTTCAAGGAGCTAGTTAGTAAGACCCCCTGGGAAACTGCCCTCAGGGAGAAGGGAGCATAACAGAGCTGGCAGATCTCTAAGGATGCTTTCCATAGAGTGCAAGAGGTCTCAATCCCCAGGTGTAAGAAATCAGGAAAGGAAGGCAAGAGGCTGGCATGGCTGGCTGGTCAAACTAAAGGGCGAGAAGGGAATGCACAGGCAGTGGAAGCAAGCAAGGAGAGGTATCCCAGGAAGAGGATATGGCTGAGGGATGGCATGCCATTCAGAGGGACCTGGACAAGCTCAAGGAATGGGCCCATGTGAACCTCATGAAGGTCAGAAAGGCCAAGTACAGGGTCCTGCACCTCATTCAGGGCAACCCACGGTATCAATACAGCCTAGGGGATAAAGGGATTAAGAGCAGCCCTACCAAGAAAGACTGGGGGGTACTGGTGGATGAAAAGCTGGACATGAGCCAGCAATGTGCACTCGTAGCCCAGAAAACCAACCATATCCTGGGCTGCATCACAAGAAGCATGGCCAGCAGGTCCAGGGAGGTGATTCTGCCCCTCTACTCCGCTCTGCTGAGACCCCACCTGCAGTGCATGTCCAGCTCTGGAGCCCTCAGCACAGGAAACACATGGACCTGTTGGAGCAAGTCCAGAGGAGGGCCACCAAAATCACAGTTACGGAACACTGCTGCTATGAGGACAGGCTGAGAGAGTGGGAGTTGTTCAGCCTGTAGAAGAGAAGGCTCCGGGGAGATCTGATAGTGGCCTTCCAGTATTTAAGAGGGCTTATAAGAAAGATGGGGACAGACTTTTTATCAGGGCCTGTAGCGATAGGACAAAGAGTAACAGTTTCAAACTAAAAGAGGGTAGATTCAGGATAGATATAAGCCAGAAATTTTTCACAATGAGGGTGGTAAAACCCTGGCACAGTTTGCCCAGAGAGGTGGTAGATGCCCTGTTGGGATCACCCTGCATGGCTCGACCTTAAGGAGAAGGAGCTGTGGCACTGAGAAGCTGGTAAACAGCTGGATATCTGCACGGCTCGGCCTTGAGGAGAAGGAGCTGTGGTAAACAACTAAGAAGAAGCGAGGAAAACAGGAACACCTGCAAGCAGCAATCCTGACTGTGTGAGGGGCGCGTGGACAGCGCGTGATATTTTGTATATAGCCAATTGCAATAGTGTGTGTAACAAGTTGTAACCAATCATGAGTGTGTGCGCAGTGACTAAGCGAAAATTATGATATATATTGGAGTCAGACAAGACAATAAACGGCTTCGGAATATAACTCTCAGAGTTGTGAAGTCCATCCTTCTCCCGCAATGCCCCATCCCTGGAAACATTCCAGGTCAAGTCAAATGAGGCTCTGAGCAACCTGATCTATTTGAAGATGTCCTTCCTCATTGCCAAGGGGCTGGTCTAGAGGACCTTTTAAGCTCTCTTCCAACCCAAACTATTCTATGATCTGAGATCGCTGCTAAAGAAGCCATGTTTTGTGGTACCCTATACAGTCAAGAGGAGAGGTGGCATATAAATGAAGATGGTTAGGACAGAAACGCATTAACCACACAGTCTGAAAACAGCAGCAGAGTTGCAATTTAAACTCTCAGTTCTCGTTTATGTTTGCAAAATACCTGCAGCTATTATAACATTTTCCACAGCAAGGCGTAGCTGTTCTTTTCTAATTTGAATTTACCTAGTTTTTCCAATTTGAGCAGGTCTAGAAGTCTTACAGGAACAGCTTAAACCAAAGAGCACACAGTAAAACACAGTTACTGTTACAACATCCAAACACAGAAGCAATGCTCAAAGCAAACCATATTGAAATGTGGAGGACAGTGGGTTTTTGTAAGAGCAATCGAAGAGGCAATTACAGCTAGGTGAAGTTCTCATAGCCCAAGGAATGTGTGGCTGGCAGTGCGGGTCCCACAGAAGGAAGCAAAATAGGCAGCAAAGGGAAAGCGGCATCTAGTCACTAGCATCTGGTCTTCATTTTAGTGGCTCTAGCATTTGGGTAAGCACAAGTTGTATAAATAATACTTCACTCCAAATGAAAATGCGCTAGCAGGAACACTGCAAAGAAGTTCTTAAGTATACTTTAGCTACTCTTGTAATTTATGAAAGGCCATGAAAATTAGAATTGTTTGAAAAGCCTCTCCTGCGTAGAATTACAAGTGGTTAAACAACCTGTGCAAGCATCTCTGCTAAAAATTTAAACTGAAATGAGTTTAAGCCATTTTCCTTGATGCTTCCCATCTAATGGTGGCAACACTACTATGAAACCTGTCTAGCAACATCAAGATGGAACTGAGATTAGCAATTTACAAGGTTAATATACCAGAATATTTTAAAGCTAATTTTTTCTTTCTTTTAGACAGCCTCTTGGAAGTTTTGAGACCACTCTTCATACACAGTTTCCAACTTACCTGCAAGTACAGTTTGTTATCTTTCGTAATTGCATCCATGAGGTCTTTCTGTAGGGGAGGGTCTCCATTTACCCAGAGTCCATTTGCTGAATTGGTGTTGAAGCCACAGGTGCTATTTTGTTTTTTGTAAAACAGAACATAAGCAGTGTCCTTTGGAAACCTACTGGTAATTTTCTGGACTGACTGAAATGAGGTAAATGTCACTCTGCTGTCATTGAACAAAAACCACTCTCTTGGCATCTCAGTGTCCAGCTCATTTTCTACAACAGTACAAGGACTCTCCTCTGCCAACAACTTATCCTGAGGAGAAACTAAAGAAAGAGCTGTAGACTGGTGGCAAAGTCCTGAGGGCCCTGACCCAGTAACATTTCTAGCATATGAATAATAATGTCCACTTTCAGAGGATACACCAGAATGCACCACCACAGAGCTTAACATGTAGGGCACCAATTGTGGGCATGTCACTTCATCAGCACCTGAAGGCTTGAGTTTTTTAGCAAGATTTTCTCCAATATCAGAAATCTCAACACCAACAGACCAACCTCCCGAAACTACAGCTAGAGGGGATGTTGCTCTTTTGACTGGCAATTCCAAAACAAGTGGCAGAGATACATTGTCCAAGATTTTGCGCCTTATATGACACTTTGGATCATATGAAAATCTCAAAAGAGTGAGAATGAGGTATTCAGGTTCCTCGATGATTTGCATAGTTTTCTCAGCATTCTGTAGAGAGGCACACTTTTCACAATAATACTTATTGTCTCCACTGAGGATCTCAGGTGCCAGAAAATAATTCAGTAAGTCTGTAACTGACAGGGTGGTTTTACCTGCTAGCCTCTGAGACATATCCCCATTATCTTGAACTTTGTTGAGTTCAGGATTTGTGGTATTCTCAGAGTTTGGCTCAGTAGAAAAATCTTTTATGGTTCCTTCATTCATTATTGTGTCACATCCACCATTTACTTCCAAAGTACCGAGAGGTGTTTCTCCAGCAGGGCTAGTTGCTAAAGTACTAGTTTGCACCACGTCGTCATCTTTCTCTTCAGAACGTTCCACACATTTTGGGCCAACATTCTCAAAGGAAGTTGGAGGACAGAAAGCCAGAGAGAGATCTGTGAAAGCTTCTTCCTTTTGAGACATACTTTTGCAGTTCAAACAGCATATAGTAGTCTTCAATTTTCCTCCAAACATCTTCTCTATCAGAGTTCTTTCTTCATTTCCCATACGAGGTGTTTCAGCAAATACTTGTGCTTTATGGACAGCTTCTTGAATCTGTGAGTCTTCGTTCATTATACTTTCAGAAGTCTTTGCCGAAGACAACGCTTTCAAGGTTCTCTCTTCTTCATGCAGCCTGAAGACAAAAAAAAAAAACAACCAAGTAGCTGTGCTATTTTCCAAACAAATATTGCTGCATCATTTCAGACTTTTTCCCCCAGTTATGCTAAAAAATACAGATGGTTGAGTCACAAGAAGTGTCTTACATTAAAAGAGCTATTTGTTATTTTTTATATAAGCAAGCTGAACCATACAGGTCAGTACTATCCAAAACAGAGTATAAGAGAAGCACAAATGCATTTAATGTGGGTATCATTATATGTAATAGAACACTATGGATATACTGAGAGAACTGGCAAGTATTAAAAAAACCTAACAAACAACATTTTTATTATTTACCATTACATTATCAGTTCCCCATCTGTCTGGTTCTGTAAGTCAGATTTTGTAAGAGAACAAGTAGCTATTTACCTAGTGCCAGACTATTTCCAAAGAAAAGAAAAGGTCAGGATTTTGTAGCCAAGAATGTTAAGAAACTACATCAAGAAAAACTAAACCAAAAATGAAAAAGGGGGGGAGGGGCAGGGATTAAAAATAAAAACCACTATTTCACTATTGAGATAAACTTCTCCACAAAAGGAATGTGTCATAAAGCAATATTGCTTAAGCCACATCTCAGCAACCTAAAATTAAAGAGGGCTGCTAATACATTTAGGTATTTTTGTTTTGTATGTGCCACAGTTAATTTGCTTGCTTATTAAGCTGGTTATAAATGCATGTACATCCCTTCAGAACTTATCTGACCTGTATGAAATAAAGAGGTTTCATCAACCACATTAATTTTACAACAGGACTGTCACTAACATAACACCCAAGTTTAGATTTGTAAAAATGGAACATAACTACCACTATAACCTGCTTTAAATGATATGGATACAAGATGGTATCCAGACTTCACCACAGATTAAACCCATGAAGTGTTTCATAGACCATACAGAAAATCAGAGACAGCCAGGAATGAGGCCCAAAATTCCTGATCCCCATTCGTGCAGTGGAACTGTTACATGACTGCTCCTAAGAATTCAATATTATGTGGTAAAACTGTAGATTCATTCCCATTAATGGCACAAAAACTGTACCTGTCTAGCAGAAATCTGAGATATTCTGAGCAATCCTGCTGGGATCGAGGGGTGAACCATGGTGGTCTGGAAGCCTCAAAGAAAATTCTAGGAGCATATGCCTCCCTCTGTTTGCATAAGAGAGGGACAGACAAGGTTACATAAGAACTACTTAAAAAATTGGGGTTGTGTTTTTTTTTATTGACCACTGAACTTTGGACTACATTATTTTAGAGGAACTGTATGAAACACATGGCAGACAAACATTTAACACACTTAATCATAGGAAAAGAACACCATTAATTTTGTAGTAATCACCTCTAGTACAAAGGTAAAAGTAGTAGACCCTGCAGGCAAGTATTAAATGTGTAGTGAGTGTAAACCAGATGTTATGAGAAATAGCAGTTACTTTTCTTGCTGGCAAGTTTAAAAAAAAAAAATGTTTTCTTTCCTCAGAATACCAGTATTGCATAAGCACCAATTTATTTTTAAGGCAACCCAGCCTCATCCCCTTCACAAGTTTATTGTTAGTAATCAAAGAGAACAAAAGTGTCTTATGTCTTTCTAGCACTAGCAAAATATTCTGAACGTTTAATAAAGTTCACTTCAGAATTTTTAATAAAGTTTAGCGTAAAAATCTCTGCAGAAAGTCACAGTTTATCCTAGAAAGCTACACAAATTCAGCTTGTATATCAAGTTAGGATTTATTTGGACTTTTTCTTTTTGGCTTCTCAAAGAAAACCTTTTACTGCTCATTTGTAAAAACACCACAATGCCAAGATGTTACACTTATGAAATACAGATTTCTCTAAGTCCATCCACACCATGTGAACATTTGCAGGCAGACTCATCCCCCTACAAATCCATCACTTTTATTTTTAATATACTCAAGAGGACTCCCACAGCATCATGTTTGTTCCACTGTTTTGGTATATTGATCTAGGCTTAAAAAACAGCAGATGAAAAACTGACATACCTGGGTATGGGCCAAAAACGCAAAAAGATGCTGTAATTTTCTCATTAGTGAATTACAACCATTTAGATTCAGAGATAAAACATGTCTTCTGAAACTGAAAAAAAAAAACCCAGACATTAGTTTCCTTTCTGGATTTCTAACAACAATGCTGTTATCATTCCAGCTCAGATAACTACTTCCATTTGCAAGAAAGCAACATGTAACACTTCCCTTCAATACCTGGATTCTGCTCTAGATACAAAATTACTATACAGTAGGAACTAACACTGCAAAAAAACTATTTCTTTAAACATTGAAATGACTATGAATGGACAGCCAGATTTTTTTTTTTTAATAGCTTCCAGATTATAACAAAAGCATCACAACAAACTTTTAAAATACTGAAAGTAGTAAGGACAGTGAGGAAAAAGGATCAGGATTTTAGTGGCTAAAATTGCAGTTTCACAGAGCTGGACTTTAACGAAGCGATCAGTAACTGAGTGCAAAGAAACCCACTCAGCTCAAGCAAGCTGAGAGACCCCAGGACATGTTAATATTCTGTGAAAAGCAAGAATGCAACAATTGCAATAGTTAACTTGCAATGAAGAGAGCTGTTAAAAAGGACTTACTCTGTAGCCATAAAAAGTGCCTGAATAACACTGTTCATGTAGCAAGTATTTCCTAGATTAATTAGACCTGTCTTCCCAGTTTCAGATTTTCCAGAAAGTCTAGATAAACAAGATGGCAGAGAACTGGATTGAGAAGTCCAGGCACTCTGACTGAGAATCAGCTTAATCTTCTCTTCAGTGGGTTTGGGCATATCCTACAAGAGAAACATTTAACACACTTAAGAGATTTTTGTATTTGTTTTTATAATAGGTCCTGTCATTCAGCAGTCTTATATCTTCACTTGCTCCCATACACTCCTTCAGGGTCTTGCTATCCCTGATAGCCTAGAAGATACAACCCCCCCAAAGCCCTCTTCTTCAAAGCTTTCTTTACTCAACTCTCAAATTGCAGGAATAAGGGTCTGGTCGTCACCTTTGACCTGCATATTCACAGAATCCTTTCTGCCACGAAAAACTACCTCCCAAATTTCAAGCTTTAACAGACTCCTAAAGCATCCTCTATACTGCTAGAAATATATTTGACAGAGCAGGAATAAAAATGTAAGAATGAAAGACTAAAGTCCAGAACACATGGAATTAAATTGATAGGGCTTTTTAAGTGTCAAGCATTTAACTGCAATACTACTGCTATAAAATCAGACAGTAATACCCCAGTGGTTTTTGTGTTATTTTTAATTTGGTTTGGAGTGTTGTTTTGGGATTTTTAAAATAAATATTTATATTTAAAAAACCCTGAATTTTGCTTTAAAACAGCACAGGCCAGCATCCAGCATACTTTACCCACAGAGGCATGCAATACTGACAACAGTATTAAGACGTAGTGCTTAATAATGGTGTTTCGGAGCTAGCCAAAGATTAACACCATGCCAAGTACTCTTCAGAACCTACTTCTCTTCAATACTACCAGTGCTCTGAAGTTATAGTTGAAGAGTTACAGTTTCCAGCTTGGGTTGAAATGAAATGCCTTCAAAAAAGTATATTAACAGTTACATGAGGCTTAAGAAATTAGATTGTGTTTTTAATGAAGGACCTCATTTCAGGCTTTCCTTAAAGCCTGCTGCAATAATATCATGGACATTCAGGACAATTTTTCTAGCATTTTTCAAACAGTTAAAACTGACATTTGGTCATGCGGTTAGCTCTTTTCTCCCAGAAGTTCTGAAGAACTTAGATCTATGGTATTACAGCTTTCATATTTGGGAAAACAAGACAAAAACATTCCACCACCTTTATATTCCTAACATACCTTAACAGCTTCCAGAAGGGGTTCATAGAGCTCTGGAAATCCTGAATAATGATACATCATACAGTGTATCAACTCAGTCAACTGCATCAAAAAGGCTGTACTGGAAGGTAAACCATCTCTTTTGAAGGAATGAACCAAACTAACCACATGTGGGACAATCTGAATAGGAAAACAAACAAAAAAGGGTGTTAATTGCATTTGTACTTTTTTTTTTGTTCTACAGACAACTGTTTTATACATGCCAAATGACAGAGGACCTTTTGATATTACGCAAGAAGTGGTTGAGAAACAATGACTTGAAAAACATGCATTATTCTTTACTCATGACAATTTTCAAGCAGCACAATTAATTATTCAATGCTCCCTTTAGCTCACATATCAAGTTTGGGAATTTTATGAACTTAGAAAATGCATGTTAACATTTTAAATGGTCAAGTGTCCAAAGTACCCCCCTTATTAAGGATATTAACAGCAAATATCTTGCTTTTGTGCCACCACTAACAGTGCAGTATCCTGCTCTAATTTCATGGGTATAGTTTTGAAAACAAACCTCAGTTTTCCTTAAACAGAATCTAACACTTTGGATCTGAAGCCAATGAATACATTCATGATATTTCAGTTCACAAGACAGAAACTATCTCACAGCTCCACCTAGTGAGGGATCTAAACTCAGTAAATTACGGTCTTGGTTTATTAAGAGCTAAAAAAAGCTTACCACAGATACGGTAATCTGAGGATTAGCTCATTCATTACCATTTTAAATTGCGTATAAATCAGAAATGTTCTCTCCATCTCCTTCCCCTTCTTTAGCACAGCTTTGTCTGTACTTTTAACTGCATGAGACTTTTTTTATATTAGTCTTAAAACATCAGGTAGAAAGTTATTTCAATGCAGTCCCAAAGAGTAGGGACTTCTCACTGCAAACCAGAATATTTTAGACACTTCTGGCAGTTTTCAAGTGATCAAAACGGATTACCTGTGAAAGAAGTGGATGGAATCATTCATCATTACAAGTTAGCTTACAAACTGTTTGGTAGTAAAGACATGAAATACAGAACAGAAATTACAAGACTATCAGAATTTTAGGAAACTATACCAATTACAAGAATTAATATACTTCAAAACACCAAAGTAAAAGTGGCCAGGTGCAAAATACTCATTTGCCACTTTTTCAAATATCAGTTGTTCTCTTAAGTATAAAGAATGTTTTTACATCTCAGAGAAACAAAGCCTACCCTTTTGGTAAGCAAGATATCCACTGCTTAAAAATGAAAACACCCAGATTAAGTGTTCAGTGTACTAGAGTCAACAGTGAAAGCTGCAGTGGAAAAATTTCCCACTTTCACTTTATAAATGTGGGTACATAGCAGTGAGAAAGTAACTATTGAGCTCCGCGAATGAGATTTGTATAAAGTAGATATGAGATACAATAATTTTACACAGACCAAGCACATGGGAATAGAAAAAGTACAGGTTCTCAGCTGTCTCAAATTAAGAGCCAAATGCTTGCTTACAGCATGCTGCATAATAGTGAAAGTTACACTTTGAATACATACAGAAGTATCACTTCTGGTGGGAGGTCGAATTAAAATTTTAGACATCAGTAGATTTTAGAAGTCCATAGTACACAGCATGACAAGTTCTACATCAAAAACACAAGGCAGAGGGTTTTTCTTCTATTAAAAAAGTCATTTATGCTAATGATGCTCAAGTGTAGGAAAGAGGAATGTTAACTCAGATAAATAGAAATTAATTTACTTTGCAATGTATCAAATATGCATTTAATAATTTTATATTCAGAGTATTTATTACAAAAAAGCAAGCAAGTAGTTGAAATGCAGGAAAACATTACAGGATACTAAATGACAGCGGTACCTCAAAAAACAATAGTGAAGAAGGTTGTTTAAAATGGAGGGAAAATGGTCACAAACTCCTGAAGACAGATATTTATGCAGTACTGCATGCAGCCTATGGCAGAAATCTTCCTTGTTAACATAAATGCCTACTTCCAGAATAAGTGTCCTCATATTTTACATTTTTCTCACTAATGTTTTGTCTCTCAGGAACAAAGAAAAGCAAGACAGCAAGACATATGAAATATTTATGTTTTGAGCATATTCAAGGCTACTTTGCTGTTTCATTTGTGACTCAAATTTCTATCCTAGGCCAAGATTAGGGCAGCAGAGGGAGGAGAAAGAAGCTTCAGACTTCTGTCATTAAAAAAAAAAAAAGTGTTAACAGGCATAAGGCAATTACTCTGACCCTAATCAAAGTATGTGTGATCCCTTCAGGCCTAAGAGCCTTGGGGACACCTTAGAGAAAGTGTGCCAAGTTGTTACTATGGTGAAGTCTGAAAGACCTGTATTTCACTTTAAATTTAAGCTAAACCCCGAGTATGAGAATAGGGAAGGCACTATACATCTTGCTGTACTAATATGAACCATCATCATCTGCATGAACTGCATTTTGAAGAGTGGCCATTAAAAATAGTATCCTTCAGTTTGCCCATCCGTACATTAAACACAGATAGGGTAGCTTTCTTAAAGTGAAGCACTTCTTGGTCTAATGCACCTATCCAAGGTGACTAGAGGTCATATATAGCAGATAATTGGTTATCTGTTTTCCCCAAATAGCTGTGCTTGAAAGTCTGCTTGCAGCCCAACTTTATCAGTAGACTTCACATTACATAAAATGGATTTCCAGAAGTATACTGTCAAAGACAGAATGCGGCGCCCAGATATTTCTATGTACATACCAGGAAGAACAAGGCTCGCTTTCAGTTACAGATTAAGTGGTTGAACCTGGAAGTTAGAAAGCCTAGTGGTCTGTGAACCACAGAAATCTGATTCTGGAACCTTGAAACAACGAGGAAATCCAAGCTCATCAATTCTGTTACTCTTTACGTCCACTTTAGAAATCACACGTGAATGACATTTCAAAGAATTTAAAACCATTTTAGTAACTTACCAAGTGAAAAGCTTCGGGAGAATGCTGAAAACTAAGTAACATGTGGGAAAGGACAGCAAGGGCACCAGGCCTCACTAGAGGAAACCAAAGTCGATTAAAGACCTAAAAAAATCCATATTTATTTCAGTAAATCTAGAAAGTGAAATTTCAGTGAAAATCTAAACAGAACTCCAAATCTACAACCATTTGAAACAGGCAGAATCGTTATATGCAACTGAAAGCTGCAGATACATTTACAGCATCTTTGCAGAATAATAAGATAATATGTGTTGCGATACAAAAGATGCTACACAATTGTATAGCTGTTAAATTCCTTACCCCCTCCTTCAATTTTGAATGTGCTTTTCCAACGTACCAATTCAATCTTAAGCAGAGTGACATCAATGAGGATGGTAAATTTCTGGACTGCAGCCAATCCTTTCAGCAGTGCAATCACCCATGTTTCCACATGCTGAGCCAGAGGCCAGGACAACCAGTCAATCATTCTGAAAGATTAATGAAAAATAAAAAAAAAATAAAACCACCAATATGCCAGGAAGTTTAATCTCAACAAAAAGATCCTGTACATTACCCAGATAGTTACACACTTACACAGAGATTCACAAGAAGCAATGCAAGAATGTTAGGCAAGTAGTAAAATAATTCTAATTATCTCATGTCATTTAACTCTTAATGTATTAATAGATCATTACTGATTACAAAGTAAATACACTCTGCCAAAATACATAAGCATGTAAAATTACTTGTTATTTAAGAATATGAACCCTGGTTTTATAAGCATTAAGCTAACATTTTTATTTTTTGGCAAAAACTTCCTACTGCAGGTGAAAAAGTGCCTGTACCTGGGAACCTTTTACCCCAAAGGAGACCAAAACTGACTATTTAACATTTCAATTTGAAAAGGAAGCCTCTTCAACTTAGAACTACATTCCTGGAAGCCAACTCAAACACTCTCAGTTAAAAAGATAAAATCTAGTAGTTTTAAATACATCACAGCAGGTATTATAAGGATCTTATAATAGCCATCAGCAGCATGGGGTCTACATGTGCCCCAAAAGAAAGAATTTTACTACAGCTAAGAAAAAGTGAAGGGACTTTATATGTGCCTAGAAAAGATAGTGAAATATCAGCAACAGAAAATAGGGGTATTCTATCCTTCTAAGGATAGTTCAAGTATCAGTGCAAATTGTCTGTTAAGGCAGACAAGCAGACTGTTCATAGTTTAAGCAATTCTAAGACACAATATCATATGGCAGTACCAGCTAATACATGAAATTCAGGCTTTCTTCTTCTTCTGAGATTTTACTTGGCAATATTTTGGATTTTCTTTAACTGTCTGCAAGATCCCCTTCTTCAAACTACATGAGGCACCACCGATTAAGTGGAACAAAAAATTTTTCACTACGAGCATGGTCAGACATTAAAACAAGTTATACAGCAAGACCAAGGCACATCCATCCTTGCAGAAAGCTCTCAACTCAATCGGACGAGGCCCTGAGCAACAATGTCTGACTTTGAAGCTGGCCCCGCTTTGAGCGGGATTGGACCTGATGACTTCCAAAGGCTCCACTCAATCTACATAACACTATGATTCTATTCTATAATTCAATGAAAAGAACAAGTTCAAAGTATATTTCTTTACTTCTTTTCTGAAAAAAGCTCCTTATAAAGATTATTTTAAGAGGCTAAATTCTAGCACAGAACCAAACAGGTTACAAATAACCAGTCTAATGAACAGCCACTATTAGTGATTATTGATCTGAAGCAAAACTATCAGCTCCTACGTTCTTCCTGGAGATTAAGAAAGCTCCAAACAGACCAAAATCAGTTTCGGTCCTCAGATTCCACACTAAAAAGAAAACCACGATCTTTAGCAACACCAAACATGCATTCTGGGCATGCTGTATTACCATAAACAACCTAAAATTTACACAGAGTTTATAATTTGGATCTGAAAAATGTATAGTACACACATTCTAAAATTTATCTATCTTAGAATTATGTACTATCTACATATAAAACATTCAAAGGCTTCTCTAAAATAAGGAATCATTAGGACTTCCTTTTTAACAGTCAAGCACAGATCTTACTGGGTTTATTCCATGTTACTATAAAAAACCCCTTGGGAAAAAACATGGCATCATCATAATCATTGCTCTGAATTTACACAAAGCTCTCATTTCCGCGAGATGTTAAATTCAAATATGTTTATTCTAAGCACCCTTTCGATATACTTTCTAAAACGGGGAATCAAAAACGTAGGCCAAAACTGCTTTCACCTGCAAAGAATTAACCTTAACCTAAAAACAGGCCCCAAACCTCATAGTCCTGTCATCCTCAAACCCAACCCACCCCCAATTAGTAGGCTTGACACTTTTCAGCAGTGGAACAAACAGCTGCACAGTTAATTTAAGCCTAATGAAGATATATTTGGGTTTCTTCATTAACTTTTTAGACAAGTAAAGAGTTTTCTGTAGAGCTCTACCTTAGAACCACTGTTCTAAACACCCGATTACCGTTTTTGTGCTATGTGCACTTTCAACCACACTGACTCACAAACTCTAAACGAAAAACAGTGCTTTTGGGTGGGAGCTGGGGCTCCTTGTGTTCCATCCCATTGCTCTGGTTATGTAATGGGCCGTCCTGTCATCTCTAGTCAGTATAATTAACTACTAAACTACTCAACATTGTTACTAATAGGGCAACAGCTAACAGTTCAGTATGATTAACCTTGTAAAGAGACACCTCATTCTCTGTATAAATGTTACAGACAGAAATTCCATCTTTAAAAATCTTTAAAAATTTGTTTCTGCTCTTAAAAACAGAGACAACACTCTCAAGAGCAGAAACAAAAGCCAGAAGAGGAAACAGAAGTAAACTTGCAGATGTGCTTGAGAATGTCCTAAAAAGCATCAAATCTGAGATCTGGTAGGTGAAGATTGGAAATTTTGGTTACTAAATCCTCTCTGCATTGCATTTACTTGGCTCCTGCTCCTGTTGCAATCAATGACAGCATTTTTAATACAAAGTAAAATATTCATATGGGACATGATGATCACAAATAAAGACACAGAGGACGTTCTTTGTTTGACCAGATTAAGAGAACCTTAAAGGCCTCAAGGGGACCTTCAGCCTAATACCACCCTAAAATGAGCAAGTCTGCTATCCATATGAGCCCAACAAGGACAGTACTCCCGATATCCCTGGAGAGAAAAAAGTCTCTCTGTGAAACCTCAGACAGTAACTTTTCACGAAAGTATCTTCTTAGCCACATCACACAAAGAATTTGGCAGCTCAGATGCAAATCCCTCAGATCAGAAAACACACCCAAAACAACAACAGAAGATCCTCAGACTACCAGGCACCCCCAAAAACATTTAACATCTTTTACAATATTTTACATTTTTACCAACAGGACAAAGGGCCTGGTCACATCTGGAGTTTTTATTCACAAAATTTTGTTTCTCTTAACAAAGATACTTGCATTAAAGTGCAAACAAACATTATACTTGTCAGAATACTGAGTACAGGCAGTCAACTTCCTCTGAGACATCTGAAGTAGACCCTTAAAGTAGTCATGTATCCCAGAAGAGATTCAACAGTCTTCTGCTTTTCCTCACTGATGCTTCAGGTAAGGTTTCATGAGACAGCTGAGCCAATTAAGAACAGCGTAGTGACACCAAAAAGCAAGCACCCTTTCTTATACAATCCTGTGCCTAATATAACCCCCCACTGAACAGATTCAATTTATTAGTCTTCTAATTACAGATTAGTAAATAATCTGTGTTCAAGTTTAGACAGACTCTGCTGTGTCATGAAAGTTATCCTTAGGAAGTGAGCAACAAGGCCTCTAATTTGCAGTTGCCAAAGCTCTGTTGACTCTCATCAGGAGACCTTGTTGTGCCTGGAGTTCTGCACCTCCTGGGAATGATGCAAGCCTGATGACAACATTGTCATTCAGTGCTCCAGACATTCCAGCTGTATTATCCACTTTACAATTACTCCTCTAAACCAGAGAGAGTAATTACTGCAAAGGGTTGCCAGAGGTAGAATAAGAAACTGGATAGAGTGTTGACATGAGAGTATCTACAAATAAAAATAACAAGGGGTACCTAGAAAGTTCCACAGAACAAAACTAGAGGCTCTTAAAATCAAGTATTACTTCAAAGAATGAACAAGGCAAGTAAGATCGCACTGACCTTTCAAAAACAAGAGGAAAAAACCCACCACATGGCTAAAACTAAGAAGAGCACTTATTTGATAATTACAGCTCCTATTATACCCAAAGATCAGCACTGCATTACTTCCCTATGCAGAGGCATACATAGAAGCCATTCTAAAGCTACAATTATACGAACACATTGTGTTGAAGCAGGTAATACAACATAAATGTTAAAATTACACTAACATGAAAATTAATCACTAGCACATTACTGGAAAGTTATTAGCATGCACAAATCCTTCTGAATTTCCCAGCTTTGAATGTTAGAGTGGGCACACAGCTTTTAAAATCTGTTCAGTACAGCAGATTCTTTTAAAGTCCCGAACAATATGTCTTACTCCAAATTACAATATTAATGCTGCTGCTTCTCATTAATTACATTTTCAAATGAAATATGGCTTCTCAATTTAATGTAAATACAAGGAGTGTTTTCAGTGTGAAAACAACTCAGTATTTCACCAAGATAAGTAAGTGCTACACTACATGAATGTGCAAGTACTACACTACACTCAATCGGATGTAGTTAAAAAAATACAGTACACGTTAAATTCTTTTAGTTGAAAAATTTCAAAAAATTTTTTTAAACAATACAAATTTCTAACAACCTCATGTTTGACTGCTTTACTCATTTTTCTACACTTCAGTGCTCAGTAACAGCTTCTTCCATAGGCTTTATAAAAAAAAACCCAAAACTTCAAGGTCTTCATCTTTCTTCCATTGTCATCTTTCTGCATCACTAGTATTCACGTATCTGAAGATACCAACCACGATTGCCATCTAAATCACAGTATGTTAACAGTGCTGCCAATCTTAATGTTCATTCCTGTTTAGGTTAGTGACAAGCAGCATAGTAGGCAATTGTTTTTACATCAGTCCCATTCTCGTATTATTTAAAAGAACATCCAGAAAAACTCTGGAGGCTTGAGTGAAGATGGAAATAGAAGCTGTTCTCTGCGAATCCTACTAAAAAGTCATAAAGATACCTAAGGAGAAAAAAACCTCAAAACTAAGCTGTAAAACTCATTTCTAACCAACTCTTCTCTTCAGAAGAGGAGAGGATGGGTAAGACAATCACATGAGAGAGCCACTCTGCTGCTTGAAAAAGCAGAAAGGTTGATCTTCTGAAAACAAGGCCTTGTTTCGCAGCTTGACTGCAAACTCCATGGAGTTTAACTCTATTTATGCCATCTCCCATAAGATGGGAGATCTAAACATAAGATGTCACCTAAAAGGAACACAGTTGGGTTCCTTTTAGTTTCTATTTAACCTTCTTTCTACATCCACCCAAGCAAAACATGAGAAAGAAGCCACATTAGCAATGAAGGCAGCATCCTTAAACTGAAACCATGCCAGTAATATCCATAGCATCATAAATATTACCTCAACATGATAAATAGCATAACTTAGAGTACCACTTGTAAAGGTTTTTTTTATGGATGGTTCTTGTTTGTTTGGGTTTTTTTAAATAGAACCTAAGTGACAAATAACTTCAAAAAAGGCAAGAATAAGAAAATGAGACTTTTCCCCCCTTCACAATGAAATACAGTACCTGCACAGAGCTTGAGTCATACTTGCATCTTTCACATTTGGATCTGTAGTAAGGCTCCTGATAAGTACTGTAATCATCTGTAATGGTATGTGCTGCACAAGACTTGCCAGTGCAACAGAAGGTTCGAATGAAGTGTCTGTAAGAGTTGAACATGACATAATGTAAGAAACTAAAAAGAAAAGTCCACAGAAAAAAAAGTATGCTTTATCTTCTATCCTACAACTTCACTATAGCTGTAAACTTTTGAGATAATGAGTCTATCCTATATCTAACATTCTATCATCACAAACCAAAACAAAGCTAAAAGGTTTCAATGGATTAAGAACAATGAATAGTGATGTATTACAGATTCCTTTTGTTCACCTAACATCCATGCAAGAAAGCGACAATTTACCAACTTCCTCCTTCACCCTCAACGGAACAGAGAAGTGTTTTGTTCTGGGGTTTGGGGTTTTTTTTCCTAAAAAGATGTACCATACAATTGTTTATGATACTTGATATTAAGCCTAGGGATCCAACCCAGCTGGTATTTCGCACATCCTATCTCAACAACTATCTGCTAACCATACCAGCCACGACAAAGTATGTTACAGGGTTAAGTTTCCCAGGTCCCTCAACAGCAAAAGCACTTTCCAATGTGAGTTAATACAGTACTTCATAGATTTCTGAGGTCAGAAAGGACCTATTTACAATCGCATCTGCATTACTCAGGCAGTGAATCCTTCTCATGACACCCAAGTTTTATATGTTCTTCATACACTCCCCGGTTCCATAGACTAAGCAGTTCCAAGACCTAGGGTATCCCTCTGAAGGGAGCAAGAAGAGTAGCTTTTGATGCCCAGTTTTAGTTTTTCCAAGGGGACACCCAAAACTCTGTTCCTGTGTATCATTTCAAGCATCGCAACAGGTGTTTTTCCAAAACCCATCCAGAGCAAGCGCTAAACAAATCACCGTTTCCCCTTCACTTGTTTGGCTGGTTTTTGGGTGGGTTTGGGTTTTTTTTCCGTGAAATAAAAAGAAAGGCTTTGCTCTCTTTGGCGGCCAGAAAGTTGCACTTTAGTATCTGGCCGAGGAAGCATAGGTTCCCAGGCGGTATCTGCAAAGCCA
>NW_010565669.1:0-30967 GCF_000687285.1 Phaethon lepturus
CCTGTGTGTCGGCACCGGCCCCTGGAGGGAAGGGGCAGGGCTGGCCCGAGCAAATGATGTGGAGTGCCCGTAAGCTTTAAAAGCATCTCGCAAAGAACAGAGCCCCGCAAGATAAATTCACCCCGTGCAAAATGAAATAAAAATATTTTTAGTACTTCAAGCGGTTCTTCGTTTTGAACAGTCGAGAAACCGCTGAAACGTGTTTATCGTATGGTTATTTGTGTCCTTTGTAGCGTAGTATTCCCACGTGCTTTGGACGCGGTCTGCAGTTTCGCTGATCTAGCAACATAAGGTCACTGGGGCTTTGGAGGAGCCTGACTTCAAAGGAGAAAACCCCTATATTTACTGTTACTTAATTCTTGTTCTAAATGACTAAGAACAGTTTGACTCTTAGGAGACACTTCAGTGTTTAGTATGTATCTGAAGTTTTTGAATAGGAGCTTGCAGTGAAAAGATGAGAATAATTCATGTAGAACGTCAGCAAAAAACTCCAGAAGTATTCTGGATATTTCAAAGTAAAAGAACAGAGAAGATAATCAAGTTGCTCTTCATCCATTTCACCATCACTGGAATAAAAGCTTTAGGTAATATGTCTTGGGATATAATTGGAGAGCCAAAGGTTGAGATATAAACCTGAAGCAAATTACAAAAGGGCAGGGAAATTTAAATATGGTATATGTGTGCAAGTGTGAGAGTTTCGGTCCTGATTCATCCGGGTACAGTCACCATGACTAGGGCAGGGCTTGCTTGTGTCATGTGTTTGCAGCACTTTCAAGTTGCAATAGTTTGTGTTGGTGTAGATCATGTGAAGAACTTGTGAAGGAAATTTAACGATATCAAAGCATATCTTAAAAAATCCTTTAATTTCTTCCTCATAGGCTTTCTCCTGTTGTGTTTTATTTTTAACTGTGGACTTGCCGTGGATTTTTTTTTTTGTTCTTTTTTTAATACTTCTTTTTTTTTAAAGACCTCTCCTGCTATTGTATTAACATAAATACATTTCAGCTGGGGAAGGAACTGATGCAGAGGGAGGTGAGATTCTTCATGTTAACCAATGTGAAACTGCAGTAGTACCTGACAAAAATGTTAGCCTAGGCATGATGTTAGGAAACATCCATGGTATACTTACAGCTGTTTCACTTTATGGTGTAGGTGGATTGTTACATGTTACCTTGTCCATTTTACAAAAACGAATTATATTGTCTTGCACTAGTGTATAAATATGTTGTGATAGGGAATTCAGGGGGGGTTGTAGTTCTGAGGTATTGCGTGGTCTCTTGTCTCTCACTCCTACCTGTGCATTGATCTGTAGTCTATGCTAAATGGCTGGCGTAATCAGTCTAATTATTGGTTTAAATAGAGTTCTACTGCATGTGAATTTAGCTTTGGTAAAAGTTCCTGAATCATTAATCCTTGAGTTTTAGGAAGTTGGAGCGCTTTTTTTTTTCTTAGAGAGGCTCTGCTACTATAAAAATGTCAGTAGGGTCTTAATTAGCTATTGGTTACACTGCCGTTCAGAATTAAGTAAGGCCGTACATTGATATTTTATCCTGAATCCAGCTGTGGTTATGGAAGAGGTTATGTTTCCCAGATGTTTCTTCTCATGACTCCACTGGGGATTTTTGATCTACCAGTGGGTTGGTTTATGTAACCGATCTCTGTTCCATCTCAAAAATTGCCTGTGTTAACTCAAAACACCATTTAAAAGTATTTAAATGGACCTGGCTGATGTTTTTTAGTTGTATAAAGTGAATTCATGTGAACTACTTTCTGAAGGTAAATGACAGGTTTAAGTCTCTATCAAGTAAGTAATGACAGTCATTTGGAGGCTGTAAGCTTTTTGTTGATGTACCTAGATCTGGCTGAGGTCATCTGTGTGTGGTTTACTGAAAGCTGAAAATAGTTTTAGTCGTTAACAGCTCTGTAATGGTTGTGGGTGTGGTATGTTCAACTGGCCTAGTGGCTTCAGCAATGGAAGTGCATTAGAACGTATAGGAAAAAAAAAAGCATAGAACATATCGAGTAGCTATAATTGCCTTGATAGGTCTGTGTAATGTAGTTTCCAGCCTAGGACCTGATAGGTGATTTGTTTTTTCTTTCTCCCTGAAAATATTTAGGATGTCTACATGAATAAGCTATTCTCATTCCTATCTTGCTTTCTTTATGTGATTTGGTTTCTTGCTTTCTTTTTTAAGTTGTAAGTGTGTGATGCAACTTGAATCAGTGTGAGTTGGCTGAGTGTATTATGTGTCACTATAGTATATTCCTGTTCAGGAAATTCTGAAGTGGTTCTCATGTTGCTGTTGTATGTGGACCACCAGCAAAGTGCATGAACTGTTTTATGTCTCTTTCCAACCTGATTCCTCAACTTCCTGATGTGACCGCTACTGTTCTGACGTCACTGGTTAATACATAGCACTTTGGTGAAAAACCTAACTTATGTTCTAGCATAAGTTCTTGTGCTCTGATGCCTCAACTTTCTGATGTGACCGCTACTGTTCTGACTGGTTAATACATAGCACTTTGGTGAAAAACCTAACTTATGTTCTAGCATAAGTTCTTGTGCTCTGATGCTTCGGCAGTCATGATCATCTCATCAGTCTGCTGTTCTTGACAGTGCTTTCTGCAAACCTGAACACCTTGTGCTCTGATGCTTCAGCAGTCATGATCATCTCATCAGTCTCCTGTTCTTGACAGTGCTTTCTGCAAACCTGAACGCGTCTTCATTTTGTTTCTGTATTTGAGCCCATGCTGAAGTTCAAAAATTTCTTGTGCTTCAGCTTTGTCCCAGCGTGCAACAAACCTTCATTTAAAGTCACAGAAGTGGAAACTGTGTGAGGCTGTGAGGAGGGAGGTGGCATCTGGGAATCACCAGTGCAGCACCATCTGCATCACAGACTTAAGCAGACCTTCAAGTAGGAAGAGATTATGTAACAGAAAGCTGGCCAGACAGTGCTGCCTTTGAGTTGTTCTGTCTATCACACACAAGGGAAAGGTGTGAAGCTGAGAAGTCTTTGTACATGGAAGAACCAGAACGAGGAGGGAAGTGGCATCTGGGAATCACCAGAGTGCAGCACCATCTGCATCACAGACTTAAGCAGACCTTCAAGTAGGAAGAGATTATGTAACAGAAAGCTGGCCAGACAGTGCTGCCTTTGAGTTGTTCTGTCTATCACACACAAGGGAAAGGTGTGAAGCTGAGAAGTCTTTGTACATGGAAGAACCAGAACCAAGACCTGGTCACATTGCGGAAGCCCTGTTAAGGTGACAGCGTAGGTTCTGGAGTCTCAGTTTTTGACAGCCACTTCCCTTTGTTCCCAGCCATGTTGGAGTTGTAGCATCATCTATAAGAAGAAAGTAAAGCTGCCTTCATTTGCATCAACAGCTAAAGCAAGCCAAGATTTGGGGAAGTAGCATTTGCATTTATTGCCAGTTCTGACTGCTGCGTGTGCAGAAAACTCTAAGTATTCTTTAAATGTTCCACTTTTCCTTCCTCCATAATGCCACCAGCATGTGTGTGCCCATAATAATAAGCATCACCTGTCATCTTCAGTAATACTCCTCTTTTACAGTATCTTATCTTGGTGGAACCAGCCCTCACCCTTCCTGCTGCCCTTTTGCTGGCTTTCCAAGCACTACAACAAATGCTCACCCTTTGGCCAAGACTCAGCCACAGAAAGAAAAAAAACAAAACCAAAAATCCTTATGAAACAGGAAACAGTAATATAGCAGAATACAGCAGTATTAAAATGAATCTCATTAGGAGAGTCTTGCTTTCCTAATGTTATATTTTGCTTTTTTAATCAGCCTCAAATATTTTGTGCATTAAACTATATTGTAGCTTCTTAGCTCTCGTCAGAGTTGCAGTCTACAAAAGATTACAAGCTATTTCCAGCAACTCAGAGGCACCAAGTCTTGAATTACAAGATCCGGGCGCTGCTGTCTGTATGAAGGTTTTTCAGAGACAGGCATGAAAGTTCGTCTGGGGAGGATGTGAAGGGAAATTCTGTTGTGCTGAGGATCTGTGATTTTGCAGAGACGTATTACCATTATTCACTGCCCACCAGCCTGACTTTCGGGCAGTCTGTGGAAACATGGTGTGGGCAAGTCGCAGCTCCATGTGGCAGTTGTTCTCTTTTCTCTTTCCACATATATATCCCTCTGTTTTATAACGTGGAGCAGGAATACAATCTTAAGCAGTAGTACTGATTGCAGGTGTGAAACTGCAGAAGCACCACCATAACCACAAGTATGTTTTTCTTCATTGTAGCCTCTTACATTGCTTTGGGGGCTGGGTGTAGGTCATGGCAAAGCAGCTGAGCCATGTGGAGTCTGCACTGGGGACAGCCCAGGCAGCCTGAGAGCTGTAGAAGGGAAGCTATTAAAGGATCTGCTATCTCTAAGCTCTCCTAAGGCCGGAAAGACATTTTGCAGATGCTCTTTGCTGGGGGGAAAAAAGGCAACAACAACAAAAAAAGCAACAACCCTCTCCATCTAAACAAGGAAAACAACTGCTTGTTGATTCTTCTAGCTTGTCAGGCTGCCTGTCTACATGCTCCATAATCCCAAGGCCACTTGTTTTTTTGCCACATCACAAGCTTTGACCTCAGCACACGGCAAAAGGAAGGTGAGTACGTAGTTCTTACTAAGCAGACCTGCTGCTGGAGAATCTGCTTATTGGTGGGTCTCCTCCTCCTACCTCATTGCCTGTACCTCAGGAACTGCCTGTCTTTGAAAAGAGTGCCTTTCTGGGAGCTTGTGCTCACCTGCATGGAGGGCCTCTAGCTAAAGAGCAGCTTCCTGGCTTAAAAGGAAACCGTGTGATGCGGCATTCGACAGCATCTGTCACCTGTCAGACACCCGCAGGTTGGCTTCGCTTTGTGTCATGGCATGTGAAGAAGAACCTTTGAGTCCTTCCTAGCGAACAGGGTTCTGCTCCTCCTGAAAGTTGTATTTACTTCCTAAGCATCTACTTTGGATGAGTTTGTGCTGGTTTTGTACTTTTGAATGGTGTGTGTACTTAATGGACAAAGTTTTTGTTTTGTACTCAAAGCAAGATATATTTGCTGCTGCTGCCTTAAAAGAGTCTGTCTCTGGTGCAGGCCATACACAAGGCTTAAAAAAAATCACACAAGTGGAAAAAACCCCTAGTAGAGCAGATTGCCGTAAAGCAAGTGTATTGAGACGTATGCATCAGTGTCTTGGACTTTGACAGAATTTGATGTGAAAAAGAGGACCTTAGTTAAAACTGTTGAAAACAGTAGGAATAACACTGAGTGGGACAAGGAAAAGAGCAGAAAAGCTGCTTGAAGTCTTTTTAAAAGTGCTTTGTCTCTAGCTGGGTATAGATTTTCACATTAAGTACAAAGCATTTAGGTGGCCTGTTCTGTTGCTGACTGCTGGCAGAAATGGAAGAACAGAAAAGGCTCCCAAACAGCTTCCTTTGCTGCTCTTATGCTTACTGAGAAAAATCTGCTGGAAGGCATTTCCTTTTTTTCTTGCCTTTTTTTTTTTACCTTGTGTTTTTTAGAGAGGGGACTCGAACATTGTCCAAAAAGAAAAGCTTATTACTGTAGAAATACACGCTAGAGTACAATAATTTGGTCTCAATTTGATGTTGTTGGCTGCTTTTTTCTCTTGTGCTTGTATTTAAATACTTGTTTTGCTCCATTTATGAGATTTCAAAGTGCAAGTTAACAAATGTGGAAATAACCTTTCTATTTTAATGTATGTGTTAGTAGAGCCTGATTGAGAAAGCAGAAATCTGCGTAGTGGAAATAATGTCATGTTGCACTGTTACCAGGTACACTTCAGCCTTTTCATTCTGTTCTAGGCTGAATTTATATTCGGAGATGAAATGTTTGGTAAAATTCAGCCTTTCCTGGTGTGTTTTTTATGAAGCTACATGTTTGAGAGTGGGATGAATAGTGTTCTCTGCCTTGCAGCCTGTCCTTTACTTTGTAAATTTGGATCCTCGTCATCATGTTCTTGCTTATGTGAAGTGCTGTGTATGATTTGGTGACAATTCTTAATGCTTTGGAGCAGCGGCATGAGATTAGATGCAAAATGGGAGATGGGTTTCTTCATCTTCAGTTGTGAAGACTGTTATAAGGCAGTTGAGTCCCCAACCTGCCATGTTAGGAGTGCAACAGAATATTTGTTCCAAATTCTTTACCTGATTTAGGTGTGTATGCTTGTAGGGTTTTTTGGGTTGTTTTTTTTTTTTTTAATTGATTTTAATTTGATTGAAAGCACAAGACTTGTCAGGAAAGTGAGCTCTAGGCAAGTATGTACACTGGAATTAAGTCAGGCTTTGAGTAGATCTAACATATTTGGTGTGTACATGATTAGGAGTTTTGGAGCCTCTCCAGTCAACAGCAGTACAGTTTTTTAGCATCAGTAGGTCATTATAAATTAGTGGTGTATCTGTAAGTAACATATTCTGATTTTGATGTACCAGGTTTTCTTTGCCTAATTCCCCACATGATGGAACAAATCTTTTCTTGACCAGTATGGGTATGCAAACCTTTTCAAGATGGTTAAGAACTGTGGTGAAGAACCAAGTGGAATGGCAAGTAAGGAAACTTCCTTTTATTACTAACTAATTCTGCTGCCATTATATTATTTCCCTAGCTGATGTAAGTCAGCTTTTTTAGATGATAAATCAGTAGCTGAAATGAAGTAGGTATTCTTATCCTTAGGAAAACTTACATTGGAGCTGAACTTGGCATGTTGGGTACTTTGTCAGTAACATGTTGGCTGTGCTTAATCTAGTAAAAACAATTATGTGTATTGCTCAGTGTTAAAACTGCTTAAAGTTGTATGGTCTGTGAGCAAAATATCAATTCTAATTTGTATTCTGATCATTCCTTTGTCAGGAGGGCGCATCTACTTCTGCTGATGTCTAATTTGTATGTTTGAAAATATGGTTTCCTGACAGAAGAGTGCATTGTATTTTTTAACAGCAGATCTTTATTAAATGTGCGATCAGTGGCGATTTTGGAAAAATGAGAAGGGACCTACTGTGGGGCAACTCAGTGAAGCTGAAAATGTAAGTTCTATGCCATTACTATTTTATTTGAATTACAAATAGAGATTTTTTTCTTTTCAGTCTCCAGCATGTCAATATATATATGTGTGTATTTTAAAAGCCAGAAGATTCAACTGAAAGTTACATGATAAATATTTTATGTAGTTTGAAATTTAAAAATTGTTTTAAAACCCCCCAAACAAAAGCAAAAAAAAACAACCCCCAAACCAACCTCTTTTACATATATGGAGTTAACTTCCTTAAACTGATCAGAGAAATTAAAAAATTTACACATCAGACAGCTTTGGTCATATTGGTTGAATGTTACAGTGTCAAGGCTGAGGGCTTCCTTTGTCCTTAAAAAAGGCAGAGAAGTAATATTGATAACTTATTTGTCATTTGAACTTGATCACAGTTAAACCATAAATGTTCCATGCTGCTCAATGCTTTTAGTAAACCTTGAGTAGAGATTAGAATATTTTTCTGGTCTGTTTGCTTAAAAAATAAGTTCTCGTAATGACTTTGGAAAAAATCATTGTTTCCCTGCTGATTGTTTCCCAGTGCAGTATCTCTAATTTAAAGAGCTTTGGTATCAACTAACTCACTCACTTGAAAAGTAGTTTAGTGTATTTCTTTGTTTATTTTGTGTTGTGTTTCTTCTTGAATACTACCTGTTCCCTTTTCTTCCTACACTTGAGATTTTATGTATAATATGACTTGCAGTCAGTCCACTCAAGAATTTTGACGCATCTTGAAAATGCAACCTACCATGTGTAGTTTCTAAGAAGACATCCCAGTGTAAAAGATGTATGAGATGTGTCAGGCCTTAATCAGATCTTTATTCGGCAACTGCCTATAGATTTTCATACTACACTGAAAATGACACAATGATGCATCTCTCAAGCCTTGAGACTTGTGTTGCTTTTCCAGAAATTTTAGAGCAGTCAGATGGTGCCTAATACTGTTTTATAGTAGCTTTGGTTTGATTTTATAAAAATACAGTTCTTCAGCAATATATAGCAGTTCTTAGAAAGCAGGAAGGGAATGTCTAGCTTTTGCTATGGAAGACAAAAGATGATTAGCAGGACAAATTTCGTGTAGTCTCAGTGTAAGCATGACTTGTGCCTTTTAGCTTAATTTTAGAAGATGCATTTGTAGCCTGATATTTCTAATTTCTTCAAAGTTCTAGGAGAATTCTTCTCAGCAGTTTGCTGTATTGGTTAGCAATGTAGTGGCTTGTGTATGACAAGTCTATGTTAGCAATTATTTCCTAACATAAATGTAATCTTAGCTCTTCTAAAAATAAGAGATTTGGTTTTGGAGGGTCTTGGGGATTTGCCCCACCCCCTTGCCTTAGATTTTTGTTTGGATGGTTTAAATGTTTTGAATTCTTTAGATTGTGTCATAACAAAGAGTACACTTTGAACTTTTCTAAGGACAACTTACAATTAAGTTAAAGTTACAATTTGCTTTACCTGTATTGGAGCTTGGAGGTTTTTTTTCCCCTTAATGTGAGGAGTCTGACCAGAATGACTGTTATACTCCTGCTATTTTGGATTAATTTCTTCTATGGGCAATTGTATTAATGAAGATAAAATGGAACCTTTTGGAACATGTGTCTGCAAGCAAATTCCTTGATTTAAATTCACTCCATCTTTTATGGAAAAATTTTCTTATATCTTTTCCTAAGACTGTAATGCTTCATCTATTAGTTTATCAATTTAGTTACGAGAGTGCAAAAAAATGGAGGGGGAGGGGAGAAAAAACCTAGCATATTTTTCCTCTGCTCTATAACTGACAGACATATTTATTGGAAACATTGGTCCTCTTTCTTTTCCCTAGGGAATTATAAACACATTCTTAGAACTAGTTTGTGAAACGATTCAACTTTCCTTTCCAATGAAAGGAAAACTAATGTTGTTAGCAAGATGCTGGGATTGAGACTTGAGATCTTGGTCCATCCTCTTGCTGTGCCAGGTCAGCCACTTCTCTACATTTCATTGTTCTGTCTGTCAAACAGAAAAGAAAAATATGTTGTTACGTTGATGACGTCTGTGCCTGCCTGTTTCTGTAGTGACTGGCTTTCCTGTAATGGATGCTGATCTGTGGCTATGTGTGTCTGTGCCTACAGAATGTCTGTGATGCATCCGTCTAGCTCTTTAGGGATAGCAGTACTGGAACAAGCAACACCTGAGGCTCATAATCTACCATCAGAAATAAACTCTGGCCAGCTAGAAAGATGGTGATGTTAAAGAGCCCTGACCTGACGGGTCTACTTTTTCTCTTCTAGGTTGTTAGGGAGAATGCTGGTATCTTAATACGACTCTAACTTGTACGATTGCTTAATTCAGAAGGTAATTTTCATACAGGCAGATTTTTGTACATATGCTTGTTTGTTGTAGTTGCATTACACTGGGAGGAGATCCTTAATGTCAGGAGATGTGTATTTCTGAAGAACTATGAGTGAAGAGGTGCTCATGGATTTTGTTTTGCTTTGTTTTTAAAGATGAGACCGCCACAGGAGTATTGTTTTTCATCAGTGCTGAAATGAAACAGCTGTTTGCTCTAATTGGATATGTGTCGAATGGCGGTACCCAGAACTGACTAGCGAACCTCTGAGTATATTGCAACCTCTGGCTAATTGTCTAGAATTCCCTTTCAGTGTGTTGAGCACAGCCCTGCTCTTCTAAATCATTATGTTATTACAACTCCATTTTCATCTGGCGGGGGGGACCCTCATCCACAGCAAACTACAGACTGATTCATATTATGTTATCCAGAACCAATGAATATAGCTGACCTGCAAGTCTGGCTACTAGGTTATTAAAAATTATTTTCTCGTTTGTAGTAAACTAATTTTCGAAAAGAGAGACTTGAATATCTGCAAAGGCAAATTCCTAGATAAAATCCTCTGTAAAGTTCAAGACACGAGTGAAATGTATTCCTTTCAGTTGAGCATGTTAGTGATATCTCTTATGTAGTACAGTACAGTGTGCTTTGTATGTGTGCAGGCATATACTTCTTTTGTGCTTGGTAATATCAACAGAAGATATCACCCAGGAATCTGTCCAGGAATTTCATTGAAAATATTGCGGTAAACAAAGGAGATTCTGTCAAGATACCTGTCTGCCATATTGGCCATGGTAAATACCTTATTTAAATGAAATCCTGGGCAATGCTGATCTATCTTTTTGATTGGTTTAACAATTTCTACAATTTTACAAAGACTTTAGATGGCGAGATGGGACAAAATGTGGATCTGTGTATTGCCTTAGCAGACGTGGTTGTAGTGGGAGTCACCAAGGTTTTGGCCTGTGTGTAAGTTCTGAGGTGACTGATGTCTTTTTCCTTTCTGCCTTCTTTTCCCTTCTGTGATTATGATAAACAGTTGAGGCCTCAATAATCCTGAAGCAATGCAGTGTAAATTCGCTGATTGAAATTCATGCAGACTGAAGTGTGTGGCTTTGTTAGGTCGAGTAAGGCATCCTAATATATAGTGGGATACGCAGCCTAATGCAGGAAGTACATTGGGAAGGGAATATCCTATAGTGAAGTAAGGCAGTCAGTTGTTAAGTCCTAGCTACAGAGCATGTTTCTCAGCAGCCAGTCCTTACAGGATTGATCATTATAAGAGAGTTGGATTAAGACATTGACAATACTTGGAGTGTTCTGCTTAAAGTCTCTTGGTGCTCAGTAATGTCAAGGTGCGTGAATACCTTTCTCTCTTGCAGGATCTTTTCTTTGTCACTGAACCTGTTCGAGTGAGGAGCAGTCACGTTTTTTAGCACTGACACATTGTGTGACGTTAGGTCTCAACCCGTTTTACTGGCTGGAGGATGAATCAATTAGAAATAAGAGTTTGAAAAACGTGACTTGCTATAACTTTTTTTAATTAATTTTTTTGCTTGAATACTTTTTCATGACTGTAAAGAATGGTGTAAGGATTGCTAATCAGAGAGGTGAACCAAAAAAAGTGTATGAAAAAACCAGCTGCTATTGTCACAGCTCAGTCTGGCTAACTAGCATCTTCCACTGTCATTTCTCCTTTATTTTTGGAAGTCTGCCTCTTCCTGTGTATTGTTTTCCCTGTCGTGCATTTCAGACTTCCTTGACCTCTTCATTGTTTCAGACATCTGTTGCATTTGTCTATCTAAGGTCCATATACATATCGTAGAAACTCCTGGGATTCTGGAGTTGTCTGTTTTTCTTAAATAAATTTCTATGACTTGGGAACGTAACAGTCTACCCTCTTCCAAATGATACTTCTCTTGGTTGCTGGAAGAGATCACGAGAGAATAATGGAGAAGTCCAAATCTGACACTGATCTGGCATCATCATTTGTGTGCCAATAATCCAGCGAGGGAAGGACTAAGTGAGCTTGGAAGTGCTGCCATTGATTTATCTGCACATGTTGAGTTTGTCATCACTGGCAAAATAATCTTTATTATAAGAAACAGGTATTTTATAACCTATTCAGTAACTGTTATCACTAAATAGTGACTCTTTGCTGTAATTAACTTCAGATTCTCAGTCTTACCAAGGTTTGCCAGTCTTCTGAATAATTATTTGTAAAAATTATAAATTAGTTTATTATGAGTGTCACTAGAACACAACAGAGCTTTGATGTTATTTGATATAAAGAAAAAAGTGAGATCACACCATAGTCTGTGCCTGTACTTCAATTAATAATTGGTTTCCTTTTCTATATAAAGCTAATGCAGTGATTGCAGTTATTACAGATGCCATAATGTTTTAACTAGGTATATTCAAAGGGTTTATGGCAGAAGTGGTGGGGGGGGGGGTGGACAGAAGCCTCTTCTTGCTTTATGGCTTATAAAGCTGTAAAATGTTTTTAGCAATTAAAAAAATCTCACACAGGCTGAGGTTGGAAGGTTCAACCCACCTGCTCAAGCAGGGACACCTAAAGCACGTTGCTCAGGGCCATGCTTGGTCAGGTTTTGAGGACCTGCATGGTTGGAGACTCCACAACTTCCCTGGGCCACCTATGCCAGTGTTTGAACATTGAAGAATGCCGACTGTTTACTCTTTAAAAAATCAAGGTGAGGGAGGGGGAAAGTCATGAAGGACTTCTGGAAGATTTGAAGATGTCTGTTATGTTTTCCAGTACTTTTGTAAAAGGATCAAAATTTCTGAATTTTAACAGAAGATAAGTGTTCCATAGTGTTAACTGGTGATCAGTAGGTGCTAGCAAAGGAATATTTGTGAATTAGCTGCCTTGCATTGCTTCCTTTTCTTTTAAACTCATTTTTATTTGTTCTCTCTGCCAGACACAGATTCAATATCTAGTTAGTTGGAAAATAAGGCTGCTATTTAGCTGTCAGCCATTTGAAAAGAAGGCAGGCAGCCTTCTAGAAAATGCTTTCCTGTATGCTTATGTATTTTTTTGATCTTTCAGCTATCTGAATAGGAGACATGGAAATGTGATTGCGTATTTTCTTAAAATTTCTCTGTTCTTTTTTTTCCAGGTCTGCTGTTTCCATTATGTGTATCCCAGTTATAAGAGGGGTTTTTGTGATTTCTGAACTTGGTGCTGTCAGCCTCATGTGAACAAACTAAAACAAAAAGCAAGCTGATTTTTAGAAAACAAAATGCCGCGGAGAAGGAAAACTGGTGGAAGTCCTTCTCGGAAGAATGGCAATTCTGACAGAACTGCTGTTGTTGTATCCCAAGGGGACCCAAGCCACTCAGTGTCACAAGCAGTGCATAGTGTCAATAAGGAAGAGCTCTTCAACAGCATGTCAGAAATGTTTTCTGACCTAGATCCTAGTGTGGTTTATATGGTTCTGTCTGAATGTGATTTTAAAGGTAAATAATATATAGTTGGCATTACAGTTTTGTTCGATATGCAGACAGCTTTTAACTGGGGTGACTCCGGAAAAGTTAGTGTGGGTGTTGCAAGTGTATTTGTGAGTTTAGCTTTTAATGAGTAGGTGAGTCATAATATTTTGAAATTTTATAGCTCTTTCCATGCAAGATTCTCCAAGTTTGACAATGTTCCTGTGAGGCTGGTAATTTGTAGTAGCAGTGTGCTCCATAAATGGAGGTAGAGTTTAAGTGGCTTTTTCTGTGACACAGAGCAGGTGGTGGTACAGTTGTGAGGAGAATCTGTTTTTTCCAATTAGTTTCTATGCCATATCTGCTAGATGCATAAACTGTTTCTGCAGGAGGGGTATTTTATGTTCTAGATAACAATTTTTTAAGACAATGGTACACCGTGCATGGTCCTGGCAGGGTTTGCTTTTCCTTAAATAGTTGAATTGAGCTTTTGTATTACTTTCTATTTTGCACTGTCATCTTGTCATCTCCACTGAGAATTAGTTTTTGCAGGATAAATTCTGTTTGTCACGTTGAATTCTCTGCAGCCTTGTTGTGACTGTGTTTCTCCCCCTGTGTTCTGCCAAGCTACATACCCACCTCTCCTGACAGATTATTTTCATGTCTGTGCCCAGTCCTTCCCATGCTTTTGTGATTTTGAAATTCTTCTGTGTACAAGTATCTTTGCTTATAGTAAAAGTAATGGATGAGATGCTGGATAGC
The DNA here is from genome assembly GCF_000687285.1 of Phaethon lepturus. NCBI lineage: Eukaryota > Metazoa > Chordata > Aves > Phaethontiformes > Phaethontidae > Phaethon > Phaethon lepturus. Next base: position 13,589 of record NW_010565669.1, read on the forward strand.
AACATCTGAGGAGTTATTTGGCAGGGGAATAAGTCATATATGGAGCAGGGGAATATTTCGGGTGTTGCCTTCCAAAATCAATCTGTATTCATATCATCAGATGTGATTAGCTGAGATTTTTCTAAGACTATTTGCAAAGAAGGCAGAATTTGGCATTTTTTTGTATGTATGAAAGTGAGGGGGCCGTTAAAAGGACTGCTTTTATTAATGTTTTTACCTTACCTAAACGGTACAAATCATGTTTGTGGCTATGATTGTTACTCCTCTTTAAATTGAAATTGGTGGAATTACTGATTCGTGCTTTGAACTCTTAATAAGATTTACCTTTATCAAAATAACAGATTTATCTAGAAGGTTATGGAGAATTCAGTAAACACGAGTTCATTCTTGTGTTGTACTATTAATAATAGTTTACAAATTGAAAGATTAGCATCTTTTCATATGAGTAATAATAAGTTGCTCTTGTATAGTAGAGAAGATGGAAGGACAAGGAAGATTTAATTTAACATGTGCAGAAAGAGTTGCGCTTCAGTGGACTTAGACTTTCTGCTTCACTTACTTTCAGGAAAACAGAAGCTTAGCTTTAGAGCACAGATTATATTTGTGCCAGGTTTTCATTTTGCTCATGTTGATCACAGGCAACCTATACTCCATTTAGTGGCTTTACAAAGAATTAATGCAGATACTGGATTTTTCAGGCTGTATTAGGTCTGACGTTTTCCATGGGGCCTAGCCACAATGAACATATTTTGCATACTTTTATCTCTCTAGTCCCCAGTAGTGTTTTTCAGTTCATTTTACACTATTTTGCCTCTATGAAATAGGTTAGAAATAAGCATCCATTTAAACACCCGATTCTAATTTTTTTGTCCAGTTAAACTTAATCATTTTTAGACACTATTTCCTCTAGTAATTTTTATGCTTATTAGGTTGTTATTTTGTAGTTATGTCTGTATTGAGTTCTGCCTTTACCTCTAATGGGAAACAGAGCAAAGGAGTTGCGGAAGGTGTGTTAAAAGATGAATTGGTGAACTTTTTGGTTGTCTCTTTAGTTGTATTAAATACTCTTTCAAGTAAAAAAATTGCATTCACATCAGCTTCTGTTTGTTCAGTTGACCATGCTTTATTTTCTTTACCTTATTCAACAGTAGAAAATGCCATGGATTATCTGCTAGAGCTGTCCACCCATGCCAAAGGAGTAGCATCTTCAAAAACCTTGGGTTTTGATTCAGTAGGATCATCATTAGCTTTTGTTAATCAGCAAAGATCTGTTGCAAATGAAACAACAGGGGAAAGTACCGCAGAAAAAAGTAATTCTGAAGAAAAAGAAAAGGTCCTATCACTTGATGTGCAGCTGACTGAAGAACTGGATTCTTTGATAGAAAATGCCTTTCAGAGATACAGCTTGACTGATGAATTGCCTAATTCTGCAAATGACCAAATAGTACATACACACGCTGTAGAACATGATGACTTTAATGAATTTCCTGAGTGGGAGAAATCTGATTCAGGTTGCAATGTCCTACTTTTTCCACCACAAACAGGGACAAATAATGAGGTTTTAGAAAACTTCTGCTGTTCTCAGCCACCAGTGAGTCATGAGAGCGTCCAGACAAGCTCACCAGCTGCATCAGACACTTCTGCACAGATAGTGGAACATTCTGATTTGTCAGAAATACATGTTCAACTTGATGTAGCTTCAGAAGTCTATGAACAGTCAAATGGAGAAATACCATGTGGAAATTCTGAACAGACACAAGATACCCTTTTGGATCAAAAAACTGTGACTGCTGCTTCTGGTGATTCCTCCCAAAGACCTCTGGAACTTGGAGTAGCTGTCACTGGAAATCCTAATTCAGGGTGCCTGGAACAGCACGAAGAGATAGTGACTGCCATTAACAGCCACCAGAACACTTCTCTTCCAGAGGCCTATGTCTCTCTTGAAACATCCAGTTTCAAAACACCCAAACCTGCAGATTTTGAGCAAACTCAGCAGGGTAATAAATTAAATTTTTCTACACTGTTACATCAACCTCAACAACACTGGAATCTCATGGCTCCTGTGTTTTATCCATCCAGTGGCAGTCACAGCTTTGTAACTCCAGTGGCTGTCAGTCCAGGGCAGTGGAGGCCTGTTTCAGACTATAAGGCTTTGGAAAAAGGACTTTTTTTTTCCTCTCCAGTGATTTCAAATGCTTGGGATAGCAACCCTTCTCTGAAGGTATGGGGAAATCAAGACACAAACTCAAAATTGAACCTCTCGCAAGCACAGCAGCCACGGTTTTGTCACATGATGAGAAAAAAGATGGACCTTATAGGTCAAGTACTTGTTCTTCTCAGAGGTGTTCCAGGATCAGGAAAATCATATTTGGCAAGGTAGAACATCTATATTGTGAGCTTCTAAAATAAATTGCTTAATTGTGTACAGAATTTAGTGCAGGCAGAGCCAATTTTCTGACATTTGTAAATAGTTATGCATATACCCTAATTGCCAGCTACATGGTACATGCAGCATGACGAGTAGCAATGATGGCAGAGCTGAGTTGCTTGCAGCTCCTTGACCTCTAGTGGAAATTGAAATAGGAGGGGTTAGCTTTGACTTCTGTCACTAGCCAAAGGAGTTTATGTCAGCAGAGGATTGTTGCAGTAGTATTAGGTCTGCTGTGTTCTTCCAGTCCCTATTTCGGGTGTTGCCTTCCAATAATATGGATGGCAATATGCCAGCTCTCTTATAGGCAGAAATTCCCCTTCCACTGTTGGAATCCTTTTGTGTAAGTAGTACACGTGGAGCTTCTTGGGTTGAATTCTTGATTTCTTTTCTAACTCCCCAGAAGTCTAGATTGAGCTTAGAGTCCTTTGGCTGGCACCTGAAATAGTTGGTGCAATTAAGACTGTATGTGTATTTGTCAGTGTGAAAGTATGTCACTAGATGTAGATAGAAAAATACCTCCTCTGTCGTTTTGAAATGAGACTTGTAGGGAACCTCGTGTCAGCTCTTTCCCCTGGATATCCTCAGCCTTTGGGAACGGAGCAAAATTATTATCGATCATCTTTGCCTGGAGGGTGATTTTTCTTTTTCTCCTTACCTGAATTTGCTGCTTCCATTTCAAATAATCTTGGCTTTGTGCGAGAGACTAATACATACATGTATGCTAGCAGATACCAGGGCTGGGGAGGAGAAGGGGGAAAAGCTATTTACTTCTTGATCTTTCACAGGACCTTGCTTGAGGATAACCCAGGTGGAATCATTCTTAGTACCGATGATTACTTTTATAAATGTGGACAATACCATTATGAACCTGATTGCTTAGAGGAAGCACATGACTGGAACAGGAAACGAGGTGAGAAATAAATAAGGGATTAGCTTGCTTGTTTACAGTTCAATGCTTGTGTTCAATGCTGTTTGAAAAGCTGCCTGTCTTGCAATGCCTGTGTCACAGGACAAGCATTTGTCCCATCATCGAAGTATTTTTTAATATGTGTGTGGAAAAGGAATATGAGCACAAACTCAGAAGTCATCTGTCTATTGTGTGTTTTGCAATTAAAAATGCCAGTGTTTTGTCAAAAGACTGTTTTGTCCTCAGGTTTCATCATGGTATGTATTTTGGGTTGCGTCCCATTTCTAGAGTGGCAATCTCCACCATCTCCCAGAAGTATTTCTGAGATGAGCCATCATATACGCATATGCAATAAGTAATAAGGTTGTTGATACAAATAACACACAGATGTTTACCCGCTCTTGATTATTTTTTCTCGAGCACTAAATTGTTGGCATATTTAAAACAAGAGTAAGGCAGAATAAATTATTTTTCCCCCCCATAATTGGTGTATTTTTTGATAGTGGCTCTAGCTAAACTCACCGTAGAACAATTCATCTTAAGTGTTTATTTGCTAAATTTGAACCATGATCACTTTTCTACTGTCAAATTCCTAACCGGTGGAGAAACGGGTTAATAAGAAATGTGTGATTCAACAATAACTTTGATTGTTTGGATGCATTGTGGCATAGCTACAAAAACATGGTGCTGTATCTCAAAGCTAATGATTCTAAACATTTCATTACTGTGTATTTAAATTACAATAATTATTTTGATTTTTCATATTTTATACAGTTTACAGAGTGGACTAATCTTAAGACTCTTGTAAAGCCAAGAATTTTGTATGCAACAAAGAAGTCCACTTTAAAGTGATCATGTAGGTTTTTTTAGTTTAATTTACTGATTGATTAGTCATCTTGGTGCATTTTACATCTGCATTTTCATTCCTTGATTATCATACATAACGTTAATTCAAAAAAATAATGCTATGTCTCAGTAGCTTTACATGTGACAGGGGCATTTCTAAAATAGAGGCCTTGAAACAGATCAACCTGTGGTAAGAGTTCTTTACACAGTGGTTAATCATTATGGATTATCTACTTTAAAAAAATTTACAAATTTAGAGAAGTAGTATAAATGTTACGTGTCCACCCTATTATAATGAAATTAACTATATCCCATTCTTTTGTACACGTGTGTCTTTCAGCCAAAGAAGCATTTGAAATGAGAATCTCTCCTATAATAATAGACAACACAAACATACAGGCATGGGAGATGAAGCCTTATGTTACTTTGGTTAGTATTACAATTTGATCAATATGAAAAGGGATACTTGACCAGCATGGCAACACCATATGTTTTCAAATGAGATTGTCTTTCTCAGTCTAGTTGTTATTCCACAAGGAAGTCTGGAGTCAAAAAAAGTGTTACATGGATATTACCCTATGTCATGTTCTGTGCATGACTGGGTATTGACCTGGCCTAGCTTCCAAGTGACAAAGCCAAGTGCTTTGCACTTGTGAGCAAAAATAAGTATTGTTGAGGAAACTGAATTCTGTTCCTCTTTTATGTGATCAGTAAAATTGTACTTTTAAAATATAATCAGCACTAATTAATAAGAGTGATGTTTGATGCTCCATGAAACAAAAGTCAGTCTTGGTTTAATCCTAAATATGACATAAATATGACATAGAGGCAGGGACCAACGTACCAATTGGAGGCCTAGAGTTATCAAATGTTGCTAGCTTGCTTGAAGTTATGCAATTTACTTAATAATTTTTATTGAAGTGGTGTAATCAAAATAATGCATCTGCACTATTTTATGTTAATAGTGTAGGGCTTTTATTTAGTGACTAAAAGTGACCAGCTTTTGTTTAGTACTAAGTAAATGCAATCTACATTTAACTTCCAAAGTTATGTTTAATGATTTAAATAACTTGATGAACTCTGTTACAGGTTTCTCATACTCCAGCTTTCTGGAGCTTCTTACCTTTTTGCTTAATCGTTCCTAAATGAGCATCAGCACTTTTAGACTAGCTCTTATTTTGCTGTTGATCATTGGTCATTTTAGTTGGTAGTTTTAATAATTTTTTTAATGCTTACAGAACTGCATTATTTTATAAAATTGTTTCTGATTAACAGAAATAATATATTGGAAGAACAATTATAAAGTGGATCTGAGATTTCTCCTACTATGGTATAGACACACATCAGAAAGTGTAGTATATAGAACTGACAGCTTTTGAGCAGATACTCTACATATGCTGCATGTGGTAATGGATTAGGGAACAGCGGGCCTTAACACAGATAATCTTTTATGAATAAAATTTTGACTTTTATTACCATTGCGTTTATTAGCAATTGCCAGATTAACATAAATTTCAGTCCTTGATTTTGATGTATACTGAAATAAAGATACCACAGAAGTTCTTCCAGGAAGTGCAGGGTTTGGTCAGGTGAGAATAATTTTTTTCTGAAAACAGGAACAGGGAGAAATGTCACAGTCCTTGCAGTGCTTCTCCCAATTAGACTTTGGGCTCCTTTTCTGTCACGATGAGACTAGACCATATAAGGACCATTTAATTGCAGCCCACTCAAGTTTCCCATGCGGCAGGAAGGGTGTCCACAACAGCTGTGTTAATGTAACAGAATTGCTTGGTTTGGAATGGACTTGCATCTGGTCAGCTCTGAATGTAAGCAGTGAGCTTTGAGGTAGGCCATTTAAAAAGGGGTGGTATAAAACAGTGATTTTTTTTTTTTTCTGTGATCATGGCACACATTTAATTTTACAGTAAGAGATGCACATAAATATTTTTTTAAATCCCCATTTATATAATCATAAGTGAAACACTGAACAAAAGTATGTTATTCCAAATGTTTAATTGGTTTTGAAAAATATAAAAAAAATCTTTAAAGAAGCAGGCAGGCTATACATGTTATGTACTTTTTAACAGAAATAAGAAATGGGTGATGTGGCTTGTTCTATGTGTTTTATTCAGGCTCAGCAGTTCAAATACAAAGTCATGTTCCGAGAACCAGACACTTGGTGGAAGTTTAAACCAAAAGAACTCGAAAGGTAAGACTGTAAAGGAAAATTTCCTATTAGATTGTATATCTTTCACAATCTATGAACTGTGATTGTTAAAAAGGGATCACTTAGTACCGTGGTTGGTGAAGTAGCAAGGCATCAGTCAAGATTTCTGTAGCTTTTTAATAACTTTTTCCCTACAAAAAAAAAAATATTAACTTTGGTGGGATTTTATATGTATTATGAGATCATTTTTTTCTGTCACTTTATTCTAATTACATGCTATTACAGAAAAATTCTATTAGCAATAGATATTATGTAATGTTTTCATGATTGCAATTATTTTGCACTTAAGGTACAGTGACTGTTCCTTTGGGTTCCTGAGGTTGCAAAAATTAGGTCAGGTTGGGGCTGTTTTTGTTGCCTTACTTGAAATGTTTGTGTTGTCACTGAGTTTAAGGCAATCAGCACCTCATGGCCTGAGAAGGACAAACCCCTGTACATCAATATTGTTGTTTACCTCTTCTTTAGCAGAACCTTCTACACAGTCATAGAGCCATTACTTAAAGCCAAAACAGGCAAGATGTAAACCCTATGTAAGTGAAGAGTAAGGTAGCTAGAAAATTGGCTGGATGCCAGGCTCAAAGGCTATGATCAGTGGTTCAAAGTCCAAGAGGAGGCTGACGTCCCTCTAGGATGAATACTAGGGCCGCTACTATTTAATGTCCTTTTTATGACTTGCATGTTGGGACAGAGTGCACTCTTAGCAGGTTTGCAGATGATACTGAATTGAGCAAGAGTAGTTTGTTCAGCCTTAAGAAGAGAACATTAAGGGAGGATTGTATTGTTGTCCTCAGCTACCCTTTGGGAGGTTATAGAGAAGACTAAAAAGATCTCTTCTGAGAATTGTGCAGGGACAAAACAAGTGTAAGCAAGTTGGAACTCGAGAAATTTTCATTGCATAAAATAAAAAAACCCTAAAACTTACTTTGAATGGGTGGTCAGGCACTGAAAGAGTTTGTTCAGAGAGTTTGTAGACTTTCAGTTATTAGAGGTATTCAGTATTTGACAAGACAAAGCTCTGTGCAACCTGATCTAGCTGTACCTCCTCTGAGTAGGAGGTTGGACTATGTGACCTCCAGGGGTCCCTTTTCAATGTAAATTGTTTTGTGATTTCATATTATCTGTTGTCATCTGAATTTGCATGCTTAGCTTAAGGTTGGCCACTTAAAGCATGGTAAGGAAGATTATTTTCTTTCATGAAATAGAATTCAAACATTTTCTCCTGTACCTTCAATTTCTGTTTTGCCATCCTTGGCAGGATTCACTTGTTCTAGGTGGAGCTGCTGCAGAGTGCATTGCTAGCTGGTGTTTAACACAGTCAGTGAAAATTCTTAGCCAAAGGGTGTCCAAAATAATAAGTGAATAGGTTTTCCTCAAGGCTCAAGGAGTTCTTAGTTTAGCAAAACCAGAGAAGGAAGACTGAATTCAGAAATTTTCCATACCCAGTTTGATATCCAGTATCACTGTCAGGATCTGATACGGTGTGTTTCTGATACTTATTTGAAGAAGATGCATTATTGGTACAGTTTTAGATTTTAGTATTAAGCAAAACATCCTATTGGAGAACAGGGCCACCAGGTGAGGTGAAGTCAAGTGGAGCTGCAATTTGTCTGGGATTCCCTGTTTGGAATGCCTTAGTGCACTGATACAGAAAGAATTGCTGTCTCACAGCTTTTGCCTTGGCCTCCTGAATTCTCTGGTTAGTCTTGCTGTAAACTTATTAAATTATTATTAAATTATTCTCTTCTGTCATTGTAATATACAAATCTGAAATACTTCTTTTTCAAAATTTTTTTTTTATTCATAGGCGAAACATTCATGGTGTATCTAAAGAAAAGATCAAAAGAATGTTGGAACGATATGAACGCTGCCTTACCGTTAGTTCAATATTGGATTCTTCAGTCCCAGACAAATCAGAAGCTGCTGGCTGGAGTGAAGATCCTTGTAAGGAGGAAAGCCATAGGTTAGATTCTTTTACTAGCTTTGTCTCAAATAAAAGGCTAAAAAATCAAACTTCATAGCAACAGAAGCTGGATAATGCTGTTGAACAGTGAATGCATTAAAAAAATAGCTAAATAAGTAAAAGAAATACACTACATAGTTTTCTTAATTTTTAAGTATTTCAGGATTTCTAGAAATGAGCAGTCAAGGGATCTAGTCAACTTTACGATGCTTTTTGAAAACCTTCCAGTATGGCTGTGTGTTACTTTTCACATTCTTAAAAATGTGTTGTTCGGTGTATGTTGTAGATACAAAACACTTAAAATGCTTTTCAGAAGAATGTAGTCCCAAATATGAGCAAATTACTATTTCTGAGTCTGTGTGTTGATATTAGATGACGTCTTTGTGGTAGAAGGTGGATTCTTCATGCAGTAATAACGAGTTATCTACTTGCTTTAAGTATATTTAATTTAGACTTGTCTAGATTTATGTTGGTTGTATACATGACTATTTTGTAGTGGCTAATCTGAATAATGCTGTATGTGCATTGTAACAATGCATAGGAAATCAGATTTTATTGTAGTTATTTCATTTGTTTTTTGCATGCTTAATGTATTAGAAATGAAGTGGGCACAGATAATTAATAGAATGTAGTTGATTGTGAAAAATGGTATGACAAGAAATGGCACATCCTCTCCTACTTAACTTCTAGGCTCTCTTTAGCATTGATGCATCGGGAGAGCGCAACAGTCATTAAATAGAAGTTATATTTACCAGGTTTGCTGATCTGAAGGGGGAAATGTCTGGCAGCAGAGTGCTTCAGTACGTAACTGAATGCTGGGGATGGGGGAAAACAGACTCCTGAGAAAGTATTCTCAGCCCCATGCTGAAGTAAAAAATGGATACTTACCAAGGAAAGTTCCACTTCGCTTAGCTCATTCTTTTTTATAAAGGAGTGTTGAGGTTAGGGCTCAGTCATCTTAAATTTGTTTTCCTTTCACTAGAGTTCTCTAGCTGGATGATTAGTGTCCTAAAAGGTGGTTTCAGGTCTATTCTATTTCAAGTAATTTGAAAATATTAAATAGCCAAACCAAAATTAAAAATGTGGACAAGTGCTTAAAGAAGGTTTGAAATGTGTTTATCTTCCATTCCAATTTGTCTTTCAGGAAGATAGAGGCACACTCTGATGTAAAGGAAGAAAAGCCTTTTGTTTCTGATGTGGAGCCTCTTGAATTAGCTGAAGATGATAAAACTATTCCCAGTACTTCTCTAACATTAGAAAGTAACTGTGATCCTGAACATTTTCAGGAGGAGGAAAAAGAAATGGAAAATAACTCAGTGGAACACAGTTCTGAGAACAGCACTGTTGAAGATAACTTGGGTGTTTATTTATCAGATTGTGTAGAAAAAGAACTGCCCTTGGAGAAGAAAGAAGAAAAGGGTGAAAAAATAGAAAAAAATACTGAAACAGAAATGGGTGAGGTTGATATGACCATGACTGAAGAGACTATGTGCTTGCATGCAGGAGGAGTTGAGGAACACAGTGGTAAAAACATTCTTGAAGTTCAGACTGAAGTTGAACAAACTGGCAAAATACGTATGGAACCAAAATCAACTCAACATAGTAACATAGTGGAACCAAGCAGTTCAGCTTTTGACACATCAGGAAAACCAGAACTACTAAACTTTCTGGGTGACTGGCCTGTAGAACAAACAATGGGACAGAGAGTCAAAAGAGCTAGAAGACCAGAAAAATCTTCTCTGAAGGGTGATGTGGATGGTAAAACTCCCAGTCAGCAGCATCCTGGGTTAGGTTATGACCAAGTGGCCCTTTCTGGGACCTGTACTGTTGAAAAAGGACATGAGGAAGAAAATCTAGCCTCTAGCTCTTCCTCTGCTAGTTCAGATAAAGTCACACCAGAATTGGAAATGGTAGGACATTGGCCTGTCTCAGGGTCATTAGAACAGAGACAGCAAAGGTCAAGGAGAGTGAGAAAGACAAGTCTAAATCAGTCCGATGAAGGTAGAAATACTGAAGGTGACAGTAATAGAAATGCTCTTGAGACTGTAGATGTGCTTCGTGGGACACCTGTGAACACTGCAGAGCAACCAGATACAAAGAGTTTGCATGTGCACCAACCTCAAACAGTAGCTAGTGAAACAGTAGGTGAGAAAAAAACCCAGCAAAATAAGAGAATGAGGAAACATCACAAATTAGCCCTTACTTTTACAAACAACAATTTGCCCCATTCCAAAGAAGAGGAACATTTGTCTGTGCTTAACACAGCAGAAGAGAAACATGACACATGCTCATGCAGACAAAAAAGTAGCCATTCACAGACTGAATCACAGGACTTTGCTCTCCTGTGGAGATTAGAAAAGAAAATGCTTTTTCCTGAGACTACCAAAGTATTGCATGGCAGACTAGACGGCTTCAAACCCAAAGGTGTAGACAAAGCCTCAGATTCTCAGGAAAAAATACCTTATCGAGTTACATATGATAAAAGTACATTTGTGGAAGAAAGTGAGCTTATCAATATTGATGAGTCTGAAAAGCTAAATATGCTGTGTAAGCTCTTTGAGTCTGTTTCATTTGAAGCTCTGAAAGATCTGTATGAAAGATGCAACAAAGACATAGACTGGGCCACAGGTCTGCTGTTAGACTCTGATGAAAAGTTATGCAAAAATGTTGATGCTGAATGCTCTCAAGTAAGAGAAGCTGAGACAGTTGTTGCAGACCTTGATTTCAAGGCAAGTACAAACTATGGTGAGAATCTCAAAGACTGTGAACAAATGCAGCAAATAATTGGGGATGGTGATATCTCTGAGCCTTCAGAAGACAAGAACTTGTTACTCAGCATTGCAGAAAGTAGCGCTACCAAGGCAACTGTGACAGATGCTGATGTGTCTGACTTGTTGACTGCTACCTCATTGAATGATTTGGAGGAACTGAAAAATTCTGGAGATGAAGCCCCTAGAACTGGCACAGGCAGCTTGGTACCAGGTGTTATTGAGCCATCCATTTCAGGAAAGCAGAAGATAAAGTCTGAGAGTCCTGTTGAAGACACTATAAATAAGCCATCAGTATCACAACTTGATGCAGGTTTATGTATACCCATGACTTTGCCTCATGGTCCTAACACAACTTCTACCAATTTGAAATTTGAATTAAGGAACAAAAGTGACAATAACCCTTCAGAAGGCAATGCAGAGAATTCCAAAGTGACTGCTTCGTTACTGGAAATGGACAATGCACCTCTGGTGTGTCCTAGGAGTGATAAAGAACTGGGGACAGATAAAGAAACCCAGGGGAGTTCCAGGGAGATAGGTGGTAAAGAAGAAATTGAAACTCCAAGCTGGGATGAAACTAAAGCAAACATACAAAGCCCTATACCAGCATCACGTGCAGCCTTCAATATAGATTGCCTAGAACTAACATTACCTCCTGAACTGGCACTCCAGCTGAAAGAAATATTTGGGCCTGTTGGCATTGATGCAGGTATGGGCATAATTATATCCATATTTTAATGAAAAACCTCAGTTTCGGCAAGAAAACCTTTCTTCTTTTGCCTGTGCTTTTTTCCCTTCATGCTTGATTTTTAGGGAACAGATTTGCACAATTCTTCATGATACTGTTGTTTGCATTTGTTAATCCAAAAATGGAACTGAACTAAGAGTGGCAAAAAATGTAAATGCAGTAGGGCTACCTTCTGCCTTTGTATTTGTGTATATGCGTATATTTTAAAAGCACAAGAAAATATATTGGCTTATTTGTGTTTTGAGCAACAGGCCTTTGAGCCTGTATTCAAACTGAAGGGATATTAAGATGATGAGGAAGATGCAAATTATGACTGGTTAGGAAAAAAGAAAAAAGAAAGCTTTAGGTATTAGTTAAATTGGGGAAGGAGAACATGAATGGTTTAGAGAGAAGATAAAAGTGTAGCTATACTTAAAAGATTAAAACAGTCTAGCCTGCCGAAAGACTATAATGAAGGAAGCCATAAGTAGCTTGAACATACATCATAAAAGTTAAAGACTGACAGAAAAAGTAAGAAAAGAAAACACAAGGAATATATAGCTTGTTTGTTTTCTCTCTTCTTTTTTTTTTTTTTTTTTCTCCTGAAGATTAGTTGATGTGAAACCCTGGATACCTGATTTATTGGTGGGTTTCACTGCTGGCCTCTTTGCCTTCCGTGCCTACCTCTTCCTCCTTAAAAAAAAAGAGTCTGTTTTTGATAGCAGAAAGGTGTTTTATTGTGTCTGAAATATGCCCTGCCTTTTTATTTGATACATATGTACTTCTTACCCTTTTGTTTTTGGAAGGGTGAGAAACAATATCAGAAAGTCTTTTAGGGAAAAGATGTATCATTATGCTATCATGGTAATTCCTGCCATTTCCTTTAGAGGGGATACTTGGAGCTTGCTTCTCTCAGCTTGTGTGTTTGAAAGGAGGGATGTGTCTGCTGTTGGGCAGTGGCAAATACGTTGTGTTACATAAAAGCAGTTGCCTATGTATTGCAACAACTTGGGGGGAATCACAGTTTCATGAATGAAATTGTGGTTGTAAATTAAACAGTGGCTTTGTAAAAGAATGTTCTGCTAGAAAAATGTAGTTGTTCAGGTAGTAATATTTCAACAAGATGCAATTAATGTCAACTTGTTTTTTCCTATCCTTTCTGGGTTTTTGAACACCAGATAATTAATTTTGTGTGGATTGTTTTTTTTTTTTTTTTAAACTTGGCAGTTGCTGAAGTTTTTTTCAGGAATGACAGTTTGTGCAGGACCTCCAGAATTCAAATTAATAAGTCTAGGCCACAGTACTTTAATTGCTTAGATAAGCTTTTATAGAATGATTTAATGAATATATTTTCTTTCTTCCATAAGGATCACTAACTGTTGAGGATTGTGTGGTTCATATTGATCTGAATTTGGCAAGAGTGATTCATGAAAAATGGAAAGAATCTATTCTGGTTAGTAGATTTCTTGTTTATGACAAAGTATGGCATGCTTGCGGTTTGTGAGACCATTTGTTTCCTTATGTGTTGGTCTAAATATGTAAGATATAAGTATCTCTGCAAGAACTATGATAAAAATACAGTAGTAGTTTGTGAAATACGTGGAGTATATCAGCATGTCATAATTGTCAGAGCTGTTGAAAGACAGTTTAAGGGTGAAGAAACTGCATGTCATGAGTGCCTCATCATGAAACCAAGATTCTTAAAAAAAAAAAAAAGGATCATAATGCACAATTTCACTACAAGATTCATCAAAAATTCCACTGGCCAGAAATGATTACTGGCTTTTTGACATGGAAGAAGAGTTCTTTTGTGAATAACTATGTATATAAAACATCCCCATGTGCGTTGAGAAGAGTTCTCTAACCTCCGTTCCTTCATAGCCTTATGCAACTCTGAACGCTTTTTGGCAAAATTTTTGTTTGGTTTATTTAATTAAAAATCTTAGCAGCGGGGCATATTCCTCTAGTTTGATGTGTTTTCGGGAAGATCTATCTTTAAGCTTCACTTTGTAATTATTTTTCTTAAATACATCTATTTTAAAATATCCAATCTTTGAGAAATACTGTGAGACAGTACTTTGAAGCTGGTTTACTTAGAAGTTAACACTTGCAAATTTTCACTGCAAAATTTATAGCTTACTTATTCATGGTTTTACTGTTTTTATTTAGAAGCGTCAGAGGAGAGATGAATCATGTGAATTGTCTGCAGAAGGTATGTTATGTATTTCTCTTAATTGTAAAAATACCTAATTCTTTGAAACTTCAGTAAGGTTGCAAATATTCTGTCTATTGAAAAACGATGGATTTATTTATTAAGCTAAGCTTTTATTTATTGCCCTTGGTTCCATTTAGTGTTTTCTTATAGAGTTGTGTGTAGGGGAAAGAAATTAATTATAAGCAGAATCACTAGTCCCAGGTAGATGCAAGCAAAAAAAAAAAAAAAAAAAAAAAAATTGTTTACTTACAAGAATTCAGAGAAGCTCCGGCTGGATTAAACAGCTGTTCGGTAGGACTTCTGTAATCTCTGTGGCAAGGAAAGGTGCAGCCGGTGTGTTACTAGCAGAGTAAGATTTCTGCATGTGAGGGAAGGAGGTCAGAAATGCAACTTCTGCGTGGTGTTGTCCTTGTCAGAGGAGTTGATTGTAGTGGGAGGCTGTAAGTTCTTGTTCAAAAAGTGCTAAAATCTCTAGCAGTCTAGTTTTCCTTCAGTTCACAGAAGAAATGTCCCTCTACAGTAGAACCCCACTACTCTTGCATGGGACCTGGGTGAAGACTTGGATTGCAATGTGAATGCAAACTCTCCACTCAAATGACCAAGCAGTGCTGTTAGCATTAACTTGGAGAAGTGTAAAACCAGGTTGTTAAGCATCTGTCCGTAAGTTGTAGAGGAAAGGCAGGTAAATGTGTAAACACATGTGTCAAATAATTCTTTTTTGTAAAAGCATTAAGGTCTGTGCCAGGTAGTTTACAGCTGTAAGATAAGTCTTGACACTTGAAAATTTGGTGGAGTGTGATGGTTTTGCTTTTGTTTTACAAAGTAGATAAAGATGATCACAGTCTCTGGAAAATAGAAGTGAGGAAGGTGAAAACAAGGTGTTGTTTTCTGTTTTAGCATTAATAATATTGTTTTAACAAAACCCAAACCATGTAGGTTGAAAAACGTAATTATTATGGCTTTGCTTGTATAAATAAGCTAATAATTGTTTTACTTGTCACCTCATTTTTATTGTTTTTGAAGGTCCTACTGTGATTCAGCAGATAGATAAAGATGACTCAGAAATGCAGTTTTCTCAGAATGGAGAGAGTAAAATACAGAAGAAAAAAATGACCTGGGTTTCAGGCTCATCTGATGACATACAGACTAAAAAACCAGCAACATCAGACGTTTTTCCTTTTATGGATCACTGGAATGCTCAGATTCAGAAGGTTTCTCTCAGACAAATAATTTCTGAAGAAATAGCTATGCAGGAGAAACTGGACCTGGTATGGATAGCACCAGTTTTTTATGCAGTTTAAATTCGATACTATTAATGAATCAGAAAGTCTTCCCTGGTGGCTTATCTTTGTGCTGCCGATTACAGCCTGAATTCGTGAGACAAATGCATGCCAATTAGTATTGTTAGTTACTGCGACACAGAAGTTTGCTTGTGGTAGTTGTTTCTGTTTTTAAAATACAATTCTAAAACATAATATTATGATTGTTTCACAAACAGGTCATGGTGCATTTCACTATACAGGTTAGCATTTGTGTTTGGTTGAATTGTTTTTAGATTGCTCACTTAAAAACAAAGATCAATGTCATTTCCCACACTTTTTATTGGGAAAGTGATATCAAAAAAAGTTCTTAAGTAGCTCCATGCCTTGTTTGTTTAGAAGTGGGTTGAATTGAATTTAATATTTTTTTAAGGAGAACCCACAACATTCCTAACAGATGGGACATTAAAAGAAGTACTCGAGGTTAATCTCAAAACAGATTTCTGTACCCACTTCTCAGAAAATAGTAATTTTAAATAAGATTTTTATTAATTCTGTCTCTTCCACACAGTTCCCATACCCTTATCTGGTTGGCGTGTGCATAATGCTGCCCTCTACTGCCCAGCAGCTGTTCAGAACAGGGTTTTCTATTTGCAATTGTCGCTGATAAGTAGCTGTCCTAAAAAAGAGGAGCTTTGTTTCTACTGGTATAGAAAGCTGGATGGATTAGCCTGTACTTTGAAAGAATGGCTTGTGGATTCTTTCTTTGAACTGCATGTATGTGGCTTACTGATAATAACAACTGTGATGTCTGCAGCTTTATTTTCAGTTTGGATTCATGGAGCTTGGCTTTGTTTTGACCACTTGTTTTATTTATGTTGGGTTTTGTTTGTTTTGTTTTTTTTTTTTAAATCTGAGTACGGGAATGACCAGTCCAATTTATTCTGGGCTATAATTTATGTTTTCTTCTCAGCATTACTTCACAAATACAAATTTTTTTACAATACAGCTTCAGATACACCAAAAGAAAATTGTTTACACTGTTTAATAATAAAATGTTGTTTCAATCCCAGGCCCCCACTATTCAGTAGAGAGACTTTGCACATGCTTAGCATTGGACTAGATAGACTAGCAGGGAATGCATTCCAAAACTTAAATTCCTCCTAAAAAATCCTCATTTAGCTTTGCCTGACTTACAAGGGAGCTCCAGCTGAGTCACTTCAAATGACTGCAGAGTACTGCAGTGGTGTATAATACAACTGACCTGTCCCTACTTTATTCTCATCAAATCAGTGTGGCAGGCTGATAATGGCATGTTGTCATTGCTGTAGGTACATACCTACTGAGTAGATATTTTTTGAAATCTTAAAAAAAAGCAGTAAAGTTGGGTTGGCTCTGCTGTTACTATCTTTTCTAATCAAGAACTTGTAATATTTTTCCTTTGCCTTCTGGGTAGAATCGTGTTCCTTCTATGGCTAGAAAAGACTGTGCTGCTAAACTAAAAGAGAAGCAACTTTTTGAGATGTTTCCAACTATTAATCAAAATTTCTTAATGGATGTCTTCAAGGACAACAAGTAAGAAATCTTTAAAGTTCTTTGTAAAAATGGTACTCCATAACACACTATAATGTGCACAGTTACTGTCTTAAATGTTAAGAGTTAAGATACTGCTAAAGAATGGCTTTTTCCAAACTAGCATACCTTTTGTAGATCTAAATAAAGGCAAAACTAGCTGGTCTTAAAAGCAAAAAGGGCATAAAAACTCCATGTAAAATTGATTGGTTTTTTGGGAAGCAGGCAGTCCTCTCATTGGGAGAATAATGTCTCTGGCCATTGACTGTCAGCGGAACTGCATATTTGCTGTAGAGCTGAAGTTTAAATCAAGTGGGAGAAAATAGTGGGGGTGATAATGGTGGGTTCACACAAAATGGCATCTGCCCAAGAGGAGAACTGCCATCATATGATATTTGCTGTGAGTACTTTCCTGGTTACTACAGCAGCTCTGAAGGAATGAACCATCTCTCCATCTCTTCCTGCTG
>NW_010565669.1:30998-46143 GCF_000687285.1 Phaethon lepturus
TCTACATTAAATTTCTGGGATATGTGGTTACATTCTTAAATCCAAGTTCCTGAGAACCAAACTTTTTTTCAACGGAAACTTTTTTTCATCCTTGGCCAATTGAGTATCTGTCTCTACATATGGCTTTGCATGCCTACTTGTCAGTCTTCCTGCTTGTCCAGGTTGTTACCAAAACCTTTCCTTGTGCGATGTTTAAAATACGTCATTCATCCATCTCTACAGTTCAAACATTTCACCATCTCTTGTTTTTCTCATTCTAAATTCTCTTCATAGTATTGCCTTTCCCAAAATGTATCTTTACTTTTGACCAGTCTTCCTCTTGTCTGCTTGCTGAACAGCAAGGAGAATAAAGGAGAAAGAGGGCTTATTAGAAATCTGGTGGCAACTGATGTCCTATTCTTACTTCATTAAATTTAGTAACAAAGCTTGACTGAAAATACAAGGACTTTCCTGCATAATGGTTTCAGGAAACTGAGCTAGTTTTGAACTAGTTTGTATTATCTAACCCTAACCAGAGTAGATTTAAGATGAAGAACTTATCCAGCCCAAAAAGCAGTGTTCACTTCTAAACTAATGTCTGTTTGTTTAAAGTAGGATGCAATTTACTTTAGTATTTCATTGTCCTTTTAATATTCAGGTGTCTCTCAATTACATTTCAATCAACCAAGAATGCATGTGTGTTGGATGCCAGTAATGCAGTACAGTGAGTCTGCAAGCCTTTTTGTAATAAGGTGGAAAATTCCATTCCAGTGCTTTATTTCCATTGTCATCTATTTCTGTAACAATTTCAAGTTTTTAATATGCATTTTAATATATGCAGCAGCTATTAATGTGTTTGTGAAGTCACAGATTTTACTTATTTTTTTATATTATACTTTATATATTTACTCATTCTTACAGCTACTCTTTAGAACAAACTGAACAGTTTCTGAACTGTGTTCTGGAGGCAGATCCTGTAAAAACAGTTATAGCTCAAGAAAGTGTTCAGCAAAATGAAATTGTTTCTTCCTACAGTGCTGTAAAGAACCGGGAGAAGAAGGTATTTTTATTCTTTTAAAATAGTAGTTAACAAACATATCCAAAGTTAATGAAAACGCCCTACAATGCATACTCCACTTCAACATTGCCAATTCTTACAGGCAAAAAAACCTAAGGAAGAGGATGATCCTTTGAGTGAAATATTTCAAGAATTTGAGTATCCACAATATGATGATTTAAGAGCAGAAGCTTTTTGTCACCAACAAAAGAGACAGGAGTGTTTGAAAAAGGCTGGGGAGGCCTATCGCATGGGTATGAAGCCTGTGGCAGCATTTTATGCACATCAGGTAAATGTAAATATTGTGCTTTTTGCCTGGATTTAGAGAGGTACTTATATACTGAATTGGAAGTGATAAGAAAAACATTGTGCTTACTAGAGTTGATAAATTTGCTCAATTACTGTTCCCTGTGTAAGTGTTATATTGAGAATCACCTTACAAGTAAAATCCCTATCACTAGTAATGATACTGATGCAGTAAGAAGAATCACAGCATCACTAAGGTTGGAAAGGACCTTCAAGATCATCAAGTCCAACCATTAGTCCAGCGCCACCATGTCCCCTAAACCATGTCCTGAAGCGCCACATCCACGCGTTTTTTGAACACTTCCAGAGATGGCGACTCCACCCCCTCCCTGGGCAGCCTGTTCCAATGCTTGACCACTCCCTCGGTGAAGAAATTTTTCCTAATATCCAATCTAAACCTCCCCTGGCGCAACTTGAGGCCATTTCCTCTCGTCCTATCACTAGTTACTTGGGAGAAGAGGCCAACACCCTCGTCGCCACAACCCCCTTTCAGGGAGTTGTAGAGAGCGATAAGGTCTCCCCTCAGCCTCCTCTGCTCCAGACTGAACAACCCCAGTTCCCTCAGCCGCTCCTCATAAGACTTGTGCTCCAGACCCCTCACCAGCTTCGTTGCCCTTCTTTGGACACACTCAAGCACGTCAGCATCCTTCTTGTAGTGAGGGGCCCAAAACTGAACACAGTATTCAAGGTGTGGCCTCACCAGTGCCAAGTACAGAGGCACGATCACTTCCCTACTCCTGCTGGCCCCACTATTTCTGATACAGGCCAAAACAAAATTAACTTCAACTATAACACTCAGCAGTTTTTCCTGGGCTGTTGGGCAGTTTCTCTGATGTTGTTTTATTATTTTTTTCACAAAATACTTTCAGAAAGTAAAATGCTGTTGTCAGGATAATAAATCTGAAAATCAGCATGGAGTGTAACTTTATAGTTTATGTAAAGACTTTATGTTTTTGTGCCTTTTCTGGCCTTTTTTTTTCCTGTAAGGCTTTTGTTATAATTTCTTCTGTGTGCCAGCTTTGAGTATTTTCTTAAGAACATATTTAATGAAACCTCCTTGTGAGTAAGTCTCACTGAGCCTCTTCCAGAAGTTCTGTTGCGATTATAAATTTTACTGCTTCAAACTGTGAACTAAAAGCACCCTGCTAGTACTGGTATTTTGAACCCAATGACCAGTGTGGAGCTTAGATTATGTCTCAGTGTGTAATAGTTGCTGTGCTTATGAATAAAGGGTCGCCTTCATGAGCAGAAGATGAAAGAAGCCAACCATGCTGCTGCTGTGCAAATCTTTGAGAAAGTAAATACTTCCTTGCTGCCTATGAATGTGTTGGATCTGCATGGTCTCCATGTGGATGAAGCTGTGACTCAGTTGTCCAGAGTGCTGCAGGAAAAAAGTGAAGGTAGGAATAAGCTAATAATTCCTGCCTCCCTAAAATTATTCTCATTTTCTGCTAAGAAATTGCAATACATGGCAATATCAGAGCAAATGAATGTAATTTAACAACACGTAAAAACAACTGGCTTTTTTGTTTTGTTTCCAGAGTTCTCCCATGGAATTGTTTTTCTTTGACATGGAAATGATTCTTTTTGCTCTCTGGCTTGCCCCCCTGCCTCCCTGGGTTTCTTTGTAAATCTTCCTTTTCCTTCTGTTTTATGCTTCACTTTTTTTTTTATTGACGACTTGATCTATCCTTCGTGGCATTTTTAACAGAGGTGGTAATGCAAACATTTGTCCTTGCATTGCTTTGTCAGAATTGTGTTGCTGTTTTAATCTTTAAAGAAAAATCATTATGTTGGAATTCTAACCACAATGATTATATTGTCTTCAACTTTTACATGAAAGTGTGTGATTTGAACTATCTTTCAGTAGCTTCCATATTGATTTGTCAGCAGGATCTCTTGAGATCAGAATACTGATGCTTCCATAAATGTCAGTTTTGCTTGAGGGCTTATGTTTTTTTTCCCAATGGAGTGTTCAAGTACTTCATGAGTGTTCTTGCTGTAAAAAGATAAGTTTTCTGCGTTATTAGTTTACCCTATAAGTTTAAGCACACTGGGAATGCTTTTATAAGAAATATGTCTTAGACAAGGTACCACTGCACAAACCTAATTTTTGAAACAGCTAGTCCACACAGTAAAAACAAAAGTGTTCAGTGGGGCCTTAGATAATTCTTTTCTTTCAATATACATCAGAGATAACTAAATTGCATTATCTTGTGCTATTCCTAAAATTAGGTTTGTATACTTTAAGCTGTAACCTAATGCTTTTCAGAGCTAAATTTCCTGAGGTGCACTTAAATCAGCAGTCCTGGAATGATGGTAGGGGCTTTCTGTTCAGTCCATTCACCTAAATCTAAAAAAAGTTAATTTCAGTGTGCATACATGAGAAAGGGATCAATACTGACCACTTAGTGCTGGCGGAATTAACAGTGAACTAATATAAAACCCAAATAAAGTTAAGCAACAGAGAGAGAGGGGATAGTTGAGGAAAGATGTCATGTGACCTGATAATCTCGAACAGGGAAATCTTGGCCTATTGTGAAAATCCAGTTTAATTTATATTTTTTCCTCTTTTTCAAACTCTTCATCAATTTAGGTTGCTGTGATCTCTGGGAGAAGAGCAATTTCTTTTGTTATCAGGGCTGGATGCCTTGAATAAAGCTCATGTGATGTGTTGATCTGTTGATTCATGTGCTCCAAGATAGCAGAAGTTAGTCCAAATAAGTGTGTTACGTCAAAAACTTTGTGGATTTATATTTTTCTTCTTCTTCCTTTCTTTATCCAGTAAAGTGTTATTTTTTAATGGACACTAATTTAAGATAAAACGTCAAACAAGAGAGAGAAGTGTCACTTAAAAATTAACAAAATTATACCCACCTCTTGTAATTTTGCAATTTTAATTTACATCACAGGATGTAAATTCCAAGTGAAGATTAGATGATAGAAACAGTAAAGCTGCTATGAAATTAGAAGGATTTTGTGATGATCACAACATGCATATTGCATGCAATCTAGATTTAAATAGCTTGACTTCAGAATATCTTTTTCAGAAGAGGGGAAAAATGACTATGTTTATGTAAAAGATGCATAGCCAGCATGGGAAAGCAAAGTTCTAAATCACTAGTGAGGGTTTTCAGAAGAATAGGATGGAAAGGTTATACTGAACGCCAAGTCTCTGCTGAGGGAAAATTTTAACCGTTACAATTCCTGATGTTACAGAGTACCAGCAGACTGGTGGTAAACAGTATCTCTGTGTTATCACGGGGAGAGGAAGCCATAGTCAGGGAGGAGTTGCTCGCATCAGACCAGCAGCTATCAGATACCTCACAAGCCACAACTTCAGGTGAGTTTAGATTTTTGTTACTGATACTTTTTTTCTTAACCCACATTTAACTAACTGAAAATTGAAGTTGGTTTTAGAATACTCTTAAGCTACTAAACAGATTAAGGCAGGTCTACTGTTTCAGATTAAAGTAGGTCTGCTGTTTCATAAATCCAATGCAATTGTGTGACACACAACTATTTTTATATGGGGCATCCATGAAATGTTAGTTAGATCCTTTCCTCTGAGATAGATTAGAAGACTATAAATTACACTTATCTAACATAGTTTAATTACATATTTCCATTCAAGGTTGCTAGCTTTACTGTGAAGAGTTGTTAATCCTGCTTTTTAGTGGTCTCCAATACCTGCTTTAGCTCTCAGCTTTGTATGTGGGACAGCAATTTAGCAATCTGGGCTGGCATCAGTGTGTCTGCTGCTTTTTCTTTACAGGAGTGCATGAACGCGACTGTGAAGGTGGGACTCAGAAATAGCAAAGACTTCCCTTCCCATTTCCTTCTTACTTTCTACACAAGACAAGGGAGAAGATCTGTTTTGAAAGAAGAGGGAATGAAAGAGGAGCAGGAAAAGAGCAGAATGAATATAACCAAGAATATTGGGCAGCTTTTTTTTTTAATCTTCCTCTTCGTTCCTGCTGTTTCTAGCTCTTCATCTCTCCAGACCCTGTAAAATCCTCCTTGATGGTCACGTCCAGAGGACACGATTCTGATTTCCTGACTCTCAAATGCACACATACTTGACTGAGAACCTTATCACTTTCCATATGTTTGATGAGGGCTGAAGGAGATGGCATTGTACATAGCTTTCATGTTGAAGCTTCATCTCTTCTTGTTTCACAGGTTCACAGAAATAAAACCAGGCTGCCTGAAAGTCATGCTGAATTGAATGGTTGTCAAGAAGAGAAGAGGAATATAGAAACTGAGGTGTCAGATTACAGCTAAAAACTTTTTGAACTGCAATAGTATTTTGTAATCTGTTTTAAAGGACGATATTTTATTAGAAATGGTCTCAATTTACAGCCAGTGGTTTTGTGAGTATGTTTCCAAGAAAATTTTTGTGTGCAATGGATCTGTTTTTGAACCTGCAAACAGAAGACACTTACAGGATTTGAAATTTCAGAAATGCAAATTAAGAATTCTGCTGAGCAGTATATGATGTTTTAAAGGGAAGTTAAGGTACAATTTTTAAATATAACTCTTTTGACCCTCGCACATTTTAATTGCTGTGGATTCTGTGCTTTTAAAACATAGTACCTTGTACAAAGTTATTTTGACCTTCAGAACTTTGTGCTAAACCCTTCAGAAGAGCACAGGGGAGGTGGGGACTTGGCAAATACTGATATTTCAAATCCAGTTACAGCTGAGTGCTCAATATTTCCAAGTTTCTTCAAAAGTCTGACGTAGTCTTTTTAGTTGTTATTTTGTGATGGGTTGACCACTGTTAATGTCCTTATTCCATTCTAAACTTCCCCTGATATTGATGGAAGTTGCTTATAAAGGACTCCGCATTAAGACCAGCTGTGTGTTTGGTAATTTGGCAGACTTACCGTGATTTATTAAAGGGAAAAATATAGTGCTGTAATTCCATCTCTACTTACACATAGCTAATACTGTAATTTTGCAGGAAATGCCCTTACTTTTTTCAAATCTACTGGATTAAAAGTGTTTCTTCCTTTATGGCTTTTTAAATGGAGCAAATTGAGTACTGTTTCACTTTACAGGTGTCTAATAGTGATGTGTCTTCCTTCTGTGTGTATTAAATTTGGTGATTTCCTTGTAGAGAATATGATTGTTTGTGAGACATTTTAAATGTTTTTTTAACTTCAAAGTGAATGCTAATACTACGGTAGTAATTGCCTAACTGGAAAGTCTGGGAGTACAAAAGTTATTCTGTTGTTGGTGGTGTTGCATCAGCATCTAGAAATACCTGTGTAAAAAACCAAAACAACAAAAAAGTTGTGCCCCAAACACCCCCCCCCCAATCAAATATAAACATCTGTACTTCGGCAAGTGTTTCCAATAAGCAATCAGAACATTTTTTAATAGAAATACCTTCTTGAATGCATTACTACTTTTAATTATATTTTTGCCTCTTGAAAGGCATATGATTTTTTTTTACTATAAACCATATAATTTTTGTTGTAAGGCTTTTTCAGAACTGATATGAATTGTGTATTAGGAATAATATTAATAGGTTAAGGATTAATGGGAGGTGTTTTTTCATTTTAACCACTTTTGCAATAAATTTTATCCAGGGACTACATGCACACAGAATTTTTGTATGAATCCATGTGTGTGTGCAAGTTCTGCCATTTGTGTGCATGTGTAATAATAAGCAAGGAACTTCTGTGGGAAAAGCTGTGCACAGAAATAGGTTTCACTTGAAAATGTGTCTGTATAAGTTGCTGACAAACTGAAAGACATGATGTTTCCTGAATATCCCTATTTACTGTAATATATACACAGTGAATGCAATGTATGGTAGACTTAAAAATGAGTTTGCCATGCTTCAACAGATACAATAATCTTTTCATGGTGTTTTCAAGTGGAAGAATAGCTTGAATAATATTTAATCAAAGCAACTCTTACTGGAATAATAGACTGTCATAGTAAGTTTTTTATTTTTTTGTGGGTGCTTAGTTCATCTTAATTGTGTCCCTTCTCTTTTTCTTTCTCTCTGGGCTGCTCTGGTAACCAGTGGGTGAAATACAAAAGATCTGTGCTCCCCAAACAGCACTAGCAGAACTGACAGCAGTTCAGACTATCAGCTGTCCAAGGTTGCTAGAATTGCCTCAGTGGAGCTAGGATCTTTCTTTTGGATGAAGGAACTTTCTTCTGCTCCTGAACACGTTTTCCTTAGTGCTACTATTTATAACGAATGGAGGGGTAGCTCTTTAAAGAGCTGCCTGTTGGTTGGCCTGGGTGGCTGAGTTGCCTAGCAAGTCCCAGTCTATGCTCAGAAGTGGTGTGTGTTGAGCTGCTGGGTGCCCAAACCCTACAGCGATGTGCTTGTAAACAGGGAAGTGCCAACACTACTGGTGTTTTGGAAGAGGGCCTGATTCACTCAGCATGTTCACACTATTCCTGACATGGACAAAGACAGCTTAGATTTCAGTTCAAAAAACGAGCAGAAAAAGTTGTTGTCTTATCCATCTGTTTGTCATAATCTAGTTTTTGACAAATTTACCCTGGACATGAGAAACACAGCTTTTTACCTTCTTCTGTCTTAGCAAGGGGGCGACCATTGTGCTTGACTCTGGCATCCCCAGAAAGTGCTCTCATCAGTGAGCTCAGGAGCATTCTTGAAGTCACCACTTCCTGAGCCTCTTTCAAAATTGTTACTGCAAGCTAAAAATGCAAGATCAAGGGGACAAAAGAGATTAAAGAATAAAAAGTGCATAAACAGTCTCTGGAAGAGGGCTAGGATTCTTCAGAAAAGAAGCTGTTTCCACTGAGCTTCAACGTCCTTCCATACTATTTTTTCATCTCTCAGTCCTAGTTTGGTAAATGCATAAAAAAATGTTCAGGGCAAAACCTCAGCTCCACTTCTTACTAGGAGAGTTTTCTTTCTGTGGTCTGTCAAAGTCAGCAGAGGAGTATGTAGCTTAAGAGCAATTTGGAGTACTTCTCTCTCTCCCTCTCTCCATTGTCTTTTTGGGTTCAGGTTGAGGTTCGCTAAGGTACTCAATACCCTGTCTGGTTATAGGTTGATTATTTGCCTAGTATCAGTTATTTGATTCCAGGCTGAACTTTGATGGAAGATGATGGTTTAAAATCCGAACATGGGCTTCAGAACTGTTCTTACCTTTACTAGTTAGTGACAGAGCCTCCATCAGCTTCAGCAATTCGGAGTGAGGCATTGCAGTTCCAACACGGAGAAAATACGATGAGCTCAGCCTTTTTCTTCCATAGGATAGGATACAGATAGGATAGGGTACATAGGCTGGATACAGAATGGAGCAGATGATCAGTGCACAGAGAGAAGACTTTTATTAATAGGAATCTCCATGCCTTCAGCTACTTGCTAAACTGTCCAGAAAAAAAATACTGGACTTCTTGTATTTCTTTGACTGTTTTTATAATGTACAGTGGGATGAATTTTATCAAAGACAATTGTTTCAAAATGGTATTTCAAAGTAGGTTACATTTTACAAATTCCATCTTTTCTGATGTATTTTGCAGTTACATCAGTGAGAATCCTGAGGTATCTTGTAAATTCTCTATCATCTTACACTCTTGATTAAAATAGCACTTGGTAATTGCCACCAGCACTCTGAAATAATGTGCAACTGTTAAAATACCTATTTTGTGTACCACTTTTTATTCTATTCTTCAACAGCATGTGGCTGTGATGACTGGTAGCCTTTAATATGTGACTTTTGGTTTCTTTTTTACAAAACATTTTAACATCCCAATTTTTAATTTAGGAAAATTATTATTATTTTTTAATAAAAAATGTAATGCTTTTGCTATCATTGATGAATAATCTTACAGTAAAGAAAATAAAAAAGGCCTGGAGTTACAATGAAGAAAGTTGTTATCCTAAGTAATGTGAGTGTTCAAAATATATTTCAGTTGATTGTCAAAGTAGTAGGGCAAAAGTGATTTCTTATAAAAATATTTCAAGATACCTTGATAATATTTTAATGACTTTGGTTTTTGCTTTTAATAATATGTGGTACCATTTTATTTAAACTTAATGTTTTTATAGGCCTGTTGAAAGACACCTCAGGCAAAGTTTAACTGGCATTTTTTCTGTGGCTGTTGGAAACCATGGTGACTTGGGAATCCCTGTTTAAACAATGTCCAGATGCTCTAGTCATAACCTAGAACATCACTAGAACTAGAACATCTGGAACGTCACTGTTGTGAATATGTACAGTGTCAGGGAAGATCTTTACATGCTTAGCAGAACATGAACCCTCTAGAAAGTTTTACCTGAGGAGGTGGAATGTAACCAATTTGTTATTTGATCTTGCCACAAAATACGTTGGGTAGACAAGAGAATAATTTCATTCTTGATAATGGCAAAGAAGGATCATCATAAATGCAATACGAGAAATTATACATAGACTTTACGTTACTGATGCTTATGTCTTCAAATGCAATTCACATTTCCAGAGTAATATTGCCCTCTCTGCAGAGCTGAGGAGAGGATAGAGTATGAACACTGTAACAAATAAGACTTCATTGACTTAGCACAATTCCCAGGTATCATGTTCTCTTAAAAAAACACAAACAAACAAACAAAAAAACAAACCAGAAAACACAACACACAAAACCCAGCCAAAGCCCAACTGTTCATGCTATTTCAGCTAAATAAACTGTGCAGAGGATTAATTGTCTATATGTGAATATGCATGTGAAGACACCTAGTATTGCAGCTACCAGTTGTAAAAGATGTTAGGACCAGTACATTGGAAGATAACAATGTCTATTTTTAAATTAAAATAAAAAATGAGTTTTTTATTTGTATAAAGTTGTAATTTTGCTGTTAACTATAACTTTCATTTTTTACTGAAATACAATTTTTTAATTTGCATTTAGAACTTCTAATGTGGAGAAATTTACAAAATCTAGTTTAATAAAGGATTTTTGTCACAACTATAGCCTTCTGTCTTTCTTTGGAAGACTACATTTCAGCTTGTATCAAATTTTGTCAAATAGTAGTCTTGGAGTTGTGCACAAAAGCCACTTGCCTTGACTTCAGGATACCATCTGTAGGGAGATGAAGCAACCATCTGCAGGCCTTAAAATGAACAGATTTGTGGCCTGATTTTTAGGTGTTATGAGCGAGAGCTGAATGCTCACATTACCAAAAATGAGGGTCATGGTTTCAGATTTTTTTTTTTGGCCTGAAGTAGCTGAGGAGATGCTGTTCAGGCCTAGCTTATTTTGTGGAAGAGTGAGGGCAGTGGTGCATGTCAAAGGGAGGGGCAGGTATGACCACTGTAAAGATGAGAGTTTGGGGGAGGGAAGTGTTCTGGATAGCCCTCATTTGGCAAGATCCCTTAGGGGCAGTGCAAGGGCAGATCCTGAGGAAGCAGGATCATATTGTGGATTTGGAGCCAGTAAGCCTGGCGTTTCCCAAGCCTGCTCTGTGCAGATATTCCTGTGTCATGTTCCTGGAAGTGTGGAAAGACACCCGAGAGCAAAGTGCTGTCTAGAGTCTGGCCTATCTTACTAGCTCGGGCTGAGGACAGCTGGCTTTGATGTGAGTTAACTCCTGCAGTGTCACTTCTATGATTTCATTGCCTCGTAGCTTGGACCGACTGCAGAAACAAGCCAGGTTTGTGCCTTTGCACAACTACTACTAAGCTGTTTAAGAAAGCAGGAAAAACTGGTTTGGGGAACACAGGGAAGCTTGGCAGATGCTGGCTTAGATCTGACATGGCTGATTCTGAGCCACAGCTACTAGACCACAGAATCGGTGAATGGATGGTTGTGTGCTCCTTACAGGGCTCCCTGCTCTGGCAGTGTGGCTCAAGGTCCAGCATGGGGATTAGTACCTCAAATCGTCATGTTTTAAAGTGGAGGTACTGCTACTAGACTTGCCTTCTCTCTGGAGGCAGGACAGCAGTTCAGTGCGGAGACTCAGCTTGACTCCTACCCTTGCTAAAACAGTTTGTTCTGATTCACCAGCTTCTCTTTCAGTCCGTGCCCTTACCTCCTCTGTGTGCTGGGCTAGCTCTGAGCTCCCCTCTGCTTGCAGCTGGGTGTTTGCCCTGTGAGGGCATTGTGGGGATTTCTGAGAGTCCTTCCCCCTCTTTAAATATGAGAAGTGGAATATTTTAGTCTGTCCTTACTCATGGAACTGATTTGAACTTTAAGGCTGAAAATTGAAGTGTAGTAAAATAAAAATACTGCTTGAGGCAAACAGAGATTTTCAACCCAAATCATTAAAGTACAGTTAAATGTTGTGTCTGCTGGTGGAATGCATCGGGTGGCTTGACAATAGGTGGTGCCCTTGCCAATGGCATCGAGTGATGGTGGCAGCAGCTTTTACTGTGCCCTTACCAGAGCTGTTGTTTCTCTGAATGATGTGCACTAAAGGATGTTATTACACATCACGTGCCATTCGTTTCTTTCTCAAAGGGAGAATACTGTATTCGGAGTATTGTTTTGGTGACTTTTTTTTTTTTCTTCTTTACAGTTGGGTGGGGTAGAGTTTGCTTTCAAAATATACTTGCTGCTCTGTGCTAAAGATGGGCAAGACAAGTTCATTTTTGCACTCAGATTTGAAGATGTTAACATTGGGGTTTCTCCTTTAGCTACCTTGTGTTGTTTTTTGCAGGTTAGTTGTCTGGATCCTTGGACAAATCAGTCTGTTCGGAGACTGACACAAAGACATTGTGCTGTTTGCTGAAGTCCTGTGCCACTGTGGGTGTTGCTGGTGGCACAGAGTCTTCTGGAAAACTCTCTGGGGAAGGACTCTCTTGATGTTGCTTGACTTTCTGCATCACGGGGCCTGGCTGGGCTAGCAATGGTTTCTCATTAGTTGCTGTCATTAATTCTGCGGGATAGATCAGGAGATCAAGTTTCCTTTTTCCTATAGTCTGAGTGGCTTCTACATGGCATGGAGCTGGGAGGTGCTGTCTTTTGAGGATTAGCTCAGAGAGCCTTTTCCATAAACAAGGCCTGTGTTTGCCCCAGATGACAGGAGCTTCAGAGGATCCTGGAGTCATTAGCAGCCCATGGGCCAGCCTGCCCTGTGTCCCTGAGTGCTGAAGTGCCCTTGCGATGCTGAATTGGGTCTGCAGCCTTTCTCCCCCACACCTCATTGGAAAATACATCAGGGAGATGGTGAGGGAACCTACAGGACACCCATATACCCTGTAAGCTGTAAGAATCTTGTAGGGAAGATCTATGGAGGCATGTGGATGGGCCACGTCTGAGGGGACTTGTTGCTGGGTGCAGACGTAGGGCCCTGAAACAGCTCCTGGCTCCAGACCAGTACCAAGAGACTGCTGTGATGAAGAAGAAGGGCCTATTATAGCAGGAGGGGCTTTATGCTGGAGGATGGATGGTGGCATGGAGTAGGGGCATGCCAGTGAATTGAGAGGGTGACAAACACTAGAAGGGATCTGCAAAAGTCGATGGGGAAAGGTGGCGGGTGGGCAGTGCAGAGGTGTCCATGAGACCCTGAGGTGCTCCAGGACCATGGTGTAGGGTACCATCCATGGATGGGGCACTACTGCTGGGACCACCCATTTCCTCCAGCTCCAGCAAAGCAGTGCTGATGTATCCAAACCAGCATGTCAAAGCAGACTGTCGCTGGGATGCAGCATTTGGAGGTCTTGCCGAACTGAATGTAGTAGATAGGGCTCGACATCCTGTGAGGAACTTGTTTTGTACCGTGTTCAGGTTTTGGGTTTTCTTTTAGCTTTATTTATGTAGCTGTCATACTTTAAGAATGCTACAGATCTTTGTCTTGACTGAGAAAAAAACTATGTTGCAGACTTTGGGGGTGAGGTGGACTTGCAGTTTTGGTAGCTTTTGGTTAAACAAATGGGGCTTTTGGCATACGTTCTACGATGGACATTTAGGCAATCGCTGCCACTTCTGTTTGAAAAAGGCAGCCATGTATTCCCAGTGCCACCAGAGGTCCCCATGGCCTGAGACCCTTGTGCTGTCCTGCTATGTGATCTTTAACTCAAGCTGCAAAACCAGAAAGGACTGAGGGGGAGCACAGGATAAAAGCCACCATCTTGCTCTCCTCCCTACTGTCCTAAGCTGTTTTGTGTCTTCTGTCATGGTGTTGGGTCTCAAACTAGATTTGGGTACTCTTTTGTGAGTAGGGAACATTCTTTCATATGGCTCAGGAGACATCTTACATGACTTGGGGAGCGCTAAGATAATAGTAAAAATATTAAATGCCTATGCATTTCCTCAGTGTGATCAGGATGTGATATCTGCAACTTTCTTTGAGCAGTAGGACATTTGAGTGTGGTAGCGCTCCTATGATGATTGCTC
This sequence comes from Phaethon lepturus, assembly GCF_000687285.1. NCBI lineage: Eukaryota > Metazoa > Chordata > Aves > Phaethontiformes > Phaethontidae > Phaethon > Phaethon lepturus. Next base: position 44,656 of record NW_010565669.1, read on the forward strand.
TTTCTACAAGTTTGGTAAGCAACGGTATGGATCATTATTATTTTTGTGTTATCTTGAGAAACAGGACCTTCCTCCATGGCTGGTTGTACACACTGGACAGGAGAGCAAGCAATGGAAGTCCTCTTCCCGTGCCACAAATTTAATTAGTTTGGTCTGTAAGTAGAGGAATGGTCATCTTGTCAGGTTGGGCTGTGGCAGCTCTGCTATTAATGGTGTTGGCTCTATGTCAGCTAACTCACAAGCCATTGCCTCAGATTCCCACCTCTAAGGGTAAAAGTAGTCTTCCTCACCTGTGTGTCCTTCTTGACTTTCCAGATTATCACCTTTTACTGTCTGTGCAGTGCCGTATAGGCAAACAAGGGGTGACTGGGAGCTTCCGCTTTTTGGCATTTAACAAGATTGCCATGTAAAGCGACTATCTCGGTATACTGCCGGGAGAACAGAAGGTCCCTGGAGGGATGATGCACCCTGGCTGGCAGGGGGGCTTCCCCCAGAGAGCATTTTGGGAGGAATTCAGGGCACTTACCTCAGGTTCCTGGTCTGCGCCTTCCTTTGGGCGAAGATCTCCAGGTTCATGGACTAGAAAGGAGAAGCTGGCTGGTGAAGCGAGGAACCCGAGACTGTTTAGTATGACTATCCCCATTGCCTTCTTCAAAACAGGAGGAAGTGGGAAAAGCACATTCAAAATAAAAACAGCTGCTGCCTTCATCTTGCTGATTTTCCCAAGGGGAACTCCAATGGCTTCTGACTCTGCTGGTGCAAGAGGCCTAGTTTGTGCAGGCGCTTCTTTTCCTGACAAGAATGAGGCACTGACTGCAGAAATAACGAGGCAGGACAGCACTGCGGGGCGGGCAGGCGCCCGAGTGCAGCAGGACCAGCGCAGGAGCGGCTGCTGGGGAGAAGGGAGAGGGGAGCACCCGGTCCTGCTTGGCACGGGTGGGTGCCCGGGGGAGCTGTGTGCTTGGTGTAAACATTGCCGGTGGTTACCCGGGGCCCCAGAGCCCAGCTGCCCTGAGCTGTGGTTTCCTGGGATGTGGTGCGGCCGCCGCTGGGCTCAGGGGCTGCTGGGGAGGCAGGGAAGGGGCAGCCCCGGGGCGGGGAGGCCACGAGGCCTGGCCCGGGGCTGCCTCGCAGCAGGGCTGGTGAGAAAAGCTGCTTCCTCCGACATTTCCCTGCTGTGACAGAGCTCTGCTCTTCACCCTCCTGGGCATAACGAAAGGAGGAACGAGCGTTTCCTCAGCGCTTCTGGTGTCCACCAGTGTTTCTGGGGAGGCAGGGAAGGGGCAGCCCCGGGGCGGGGAGGCCACGAGGCCTGGCCCGGGGCTGCCTCGCAGCAGGGCTGGTGAGAAAAGCTGCTTCCTCCGACATTTCCCTGCTGTGACAGAGCTCTGCTCTTCACCCTCCTGGGCATAACGAAAGGAGGAACGAGCGTTTCCTCAGCGCTTCTGGTGTCCACCAGTGTTTTCTCCCCCGGCAGCAGTGCTGGGA
>NW_010565669.1:46161-46409 GCF_000687285.1 Phaethon lepturus
AAGCCACTGGGATTATTTTTGCATTAAATCCAGGTGGGGGAAGGAAGTGTGAATGTCCCTGAGGAGAGAGAAAATTGCAAAAGTCAGACAATTTACAGAAACAGATGCGGGCTTGCACGCTATGCGTGTGGAAGTGTTTGCTGGCAGGAGAGGGCTGCCATCAGACCACAGGGCTGCCGAGTAGGGTCTGCCCATCTTGCCAGCCCCTGCCTGGGGTCCCCTCTGCCTGCCCTGCAGCCCTGGCCGCT
>NW_010565669.1:46446-51145 GCF_000687285.1 Phaethon lepturus
GCTGCGCAGCCACTCTGCGCCCCTCGGGGCTGCAAGTATTTCCTGGGAGCCCCAGCAAAGAAAGAAAAAAAATCCAACAGCAGCCAAATGCAGAAGAAATCTTGTTCCCTGAATAGGGTGAATGGGTGTTTTGGGAATTAGTACCTGATTTTGCGGAAGAAGATTGAATTTGTTCTCAATGGTGTGACTGCTTTTATGCTAGACTGTCTCAGAACAGGAGACAGGGGAGTTAAGTAACGATCAGTTACTTGACTTAGGTTAGTAACCCTAAATGCTTCCCTTTCATGAAAGGGGATGTAGGTTTTCATATTCCCCTGGAGGAAAGCACTTCCCATACCTTGCCCTGACCGCCTGTTCTGCACTGGCGCCATGGGAGGAATTGTGATAGGAAGTTAGCACACCGGTTCCTGCTTATCAGATACCAAGAAAAAAAAAGTGTGTAAATGTTAGTTTTGTCACACAGCATATGTTGCTGACAACCCGTTCTCGAGAGGAATATCCCAGAGAAACAGCTAATCAGTAACTTGTACACCGGGGAAAAGATGTAAAAGCAGTAAAGACTAGTTTTGTAGTTAAGAATGCAGAAGGCTGTGGTGTCAGTGGAGAAATCATAGAGTCACAGAATCATTACGGTTGGAAAAGCCCTTTAAGATCATCAAGTCCAACCGTCAAACCAACACCACCATGCCCACTAAACCATGTTCCGAAGTACCACATCTATGCATTTTTTGAACACTTCCAGTGATGGTGACTCCACCACTTCCCTGGGCAGCCTGTTCTTTCAGTAAAGAAATTTTTCCTAATATCCAATCTAAACCTCCCCTGGCACAACTTGAGGCCATTTCCTCTCGTCCTATTGCTTGTCACTTGGGAGAAGAGACCAACACCCACCTCACCACAACCCCCTTTCAGGTAGTTGTAGAGAGCGATAAGGTCTCCCTTCAGCCTCCTCTTCTCCAGAATAATCTCTGCCTGCCTTGGCTGCACAAGTGTATGGGTTTAATATATGGAATACAGCTATATCAGTCTTGAAAAGAGGCTGGATAAACATAGATGACCACAGCCAAATGTTAGCGCCAAACCCAAGTTTGATCATTATTTGCACAATATGGGGTTCTCTGTTTTGGACTCGAGAGGTCTGTGCTGCTCAGTTGTGCCCAGATCTGAGTTGCTCAGTGCCTTGCACCCGTCTCAACACTGTTTGCACCCAGAAACTGGGTGGCCCGGGGCCAAATCCGCTGGAGCAGGGGTAGCTGGAGGGCTACTCTGCGGCCACCTAAAGCACAGGACGAGCCTGTCACTGAAGGCAGCTCCATTTCTGTGTTACAGGGGGGACAGACCTGCCTTTACAGCGCAGGTGGAGGTTCTCCTTGACCAACACTACCCACTAGCTATGCTGGCATTGCACAGCCTGTGATTGCCCCACACTGCCCCACTGCCTCCTGACAGCCCTTGCATGGCCCTGCCAGGTACGGGATGGCAACCAGCAGAGGAGGTGGCCGGAGGTGGTACCTAGCTGGTGTGGAGCCCATGCCCGCAACAGTGGGGACCTGCAGCTGTGGTCCTGGCTCCCCGCTAGCAGCACAACGCCTCTCCCGCTGCGCCAGAGCTGTGTTGGCTCCTTCGGCATGTCTCAGGGAAGAGGCAATGCCCTGGGAAGGGGCTTAAGAGATGAGCCGAGGGTTGAACTTTGTAACTTGCTCTGTAACTCAGGAGGGTCTGTGGGGAGCAGGTGGCATTTCAGGCATGCTCCTGGATTTAGGATTTAGGCTTCTCTGTCAGGCACACTTGCCTCAGGATGCTGGAGGGCTTTAACTCACCCTCTGAAGATCTCTAGTCCTCCCTACATGATGTGTCAGGAACCTGCCTCACGCTCGGTTTTGGATTCTGTTTTATCACCACATGCTTCAGTTTGTGCCACTGCAATACCAAAACCGAGGGGTGTCTAACCACTGCGTTAGCTTGCTGAGGAACCAGAGCCTAAATTCATCAAGGCAAAGTAATTAATAGTGTGAGAGTTTTACCAAAATCTGTGTAGGAACTGCTTGTGAAACTGCATTTTCATTTCCCCTTTCAGATTTAGTTCTCTGACAATGAGTAATGCTGCAGAAGTTGCTGTGCCTGGTCTACTTTAGAGACTTTAGCGATGCTCTCTGCCCTGCTGCAAGGAAGGCTCCCTTTCTCTGAGGTATCTACCCCTGGGAAGGGAATGCTTTCACCTCCAGGTTGAAATGGGTCTGGGAAACGTACCTGATTTCCCCTGTACTGCCCAGGAACCCAAGGGAAAGCAAATAGCCACATCCCAGTTTTCCCAACACACAGCTGGCATCTTGATCATATACATTTTCCCCGCCTCCCTTTGAAAATGTTAACAAAAAAAAAAATTAGGCTCTATTTTAACCAAATAAAGCACCCTTCTTGTGTGTTGTTTGTATCTCTGATGCAGTGCCTAGACATAAGCAACGATTAGCTTTATTTTGTATAATATAATGATCATCTATGGCAGGAGAAAGGCCTGTAGGGCTAAATACAATGGGTATCAAGAATGTCATGGTTTACTTCTTGAGCATTGCACACACCATACTATTTGAGGCAGGCCAAAATCAGAGCTGAGCAAATCTGAGAACAAAAAGGAAATCAGGCAGGGTGGACAGGAATAGCTTCCTTCCTTTATCTCAACCCCCTTCCTAACATCAGCATCCTGCTGGTTTCTCCAGGTGAGACAGAAATTAGTGGATTAAGGGAGAGATGTGACCTTTCATTGTAAAGTGGCCGATCTCTGTACATGAAAAAATCCTGGATGATGTTATTTTACATAGTTGCTCATAAAACCTTAGTTACTTGAGGTTTAAGACTTGATTTTTTGCTGTTAACTTACTTTCCAATACAAAAATAATTTGCAACCCTCCACTCCACCCCCGTAAATATTTTCCACAACAAAGTGTTTATTTCTGAAAGTCCCAGATAATGACTCATATTGAGTTAAAAAAAAAGGAGAAGCAACATGTTTTTGAAGGTATTAACAATATTCTCTCACAGCCAGATGTTTCCCTTCATTGCACAGCATGAAGAGGTGTAAAGGAGCAGAAAAACTGCAGAAAAGAGAGGCAAAGAGAAGAAAAAAAAGACAAGACAGAAAGACCAAAAAAAAAAAAAAAAAAAAGAAAGGATCAAGAGAAACATGTCAGGCTGCACTATTACACCTAACTTTGGAATTGCCCATGTGTTGTGCAGAGAGCATGGAGCTGAGGGTCTTTTTGTGGAGTTCCAGGTCACTAGGAAAGTGAAGTCATGGTGCAAGTTCATGAAGCATGTGTATCCCTAAGAAGGGTCTTAAGTTTTTATTAAAAAAACCCAAAAGAATGGAAGAAGCAAAACCAAATCTGACATTCAACTATTTTTAGGAAGTTATTGGGTCAAGGTGCTCCAGGAAGCACAGTGGAGGGAAATGGGTGGAAATCAAGACATGTTAGAACACGTTTCTTAGTCTGAAGTCTTGGTCTTTTGCTAAGCTCACTCGATTCAAAAGTTGTTTATAAAGTATTTTACAGATGGATGCGCTCTTTATCCAAAATGCAAACTGCTTAGCCAGATGGCCTCACATCTGGATTAGTCTGCAGCACAAAACAGAAAAGAGTAGTTGCATTTTTAAGCAGCTGCTAGCTGTAGCAGACCTGAAATGGGTGATGATCACTGAAGACATTTATATCAATATAAATTGTGAATGGTATTTATTTCTCTACTTCGGACCAGCTGCAGTGTTCTGGTGGAAACATTTTAGAATGTTTGGGTGTCTGATTTTCTTTATCACGATCGCAATGGAAACTTATTGCCTGATTGCATGCACTAGTATTGGAAAACCCAAACCGGGTTAAAAACAGACGAATAGGTGTTTAATGTGAAAATGAAGTAATGCAAGTTCTCACATAAACTGATAATGCGCTGAAGCCCCTTATTCAAAATCTTGTCTAAAACTAAATGGAAGATTGAAATTTTTAAGAAGATAGTATTCCAAAAATGCTTTCTGTGAGCCACCCTTCCTTAACTTCATGCCTGTTGATAATGAACTGAATTAATTTAATTTCACAGGGAAAAGAAACAAATTGATTCCCCAGCCTAACTGTGCAGCACTGTTCTGCAAGCTTTGTATCAGCAGGTTTACAGTGTGTTTACATAGGTTATATTCTTTCAGCAGCTATTTATATTTTTGGCACAAACCGCCTTTCATCTACACATAAATTATCTTTTTGTTTCCTTTTTGCTTTATCTTGTAATTTATTCTGTTGTTTTTTAACCATTCTTGGAAGCGGTATGACTTCATCTTGGAATGCATTGCACTGTCATAATGTTAATGTGGACAAATTCGTTAGTTGTCTTTAGAGACTTCCCATCCTGCAAGGAACGCAAAATGCATGGCTTTAGATCTGGATCAGGCAGCTTCATGGCTAGAGATGTTCTAAAATGGCTTCACTGAGCCCAAAATATTTCCTGAAAAGGACTCGGGTTCCATTTCTCTGCCTTTGGGGCTGGTTTCGAGGCTGCTGGGGAACACGCTGCTGATGCCTCTGACTGAGGAGCAGACAGCCCACTGTGCTGGTCATCGTGGCCCCTCGCGTCCGTCTCTGGGGCAGCTCTCCTGCTGTGCCAGGTCTCTTGGGCTGCTGCAGGAGTATGGGACAGGAATGCACTCCCTGCGGTA
>NW_010565669.1:51176-63128 GCF_000687285.1 Phaethon lepturus
TTGCCTGGTCATCCAAAGTGGACAGCTCGTGGAGTATAGACCACAGACCTGGCACTTGAAATCCTGAAGCTATCATCAGAGCTTTGCTTTCAACGTTGTGGTAGGAAAGCTGGAAGTGATGAACGTCGGGCCAGCTCAGGTTGTCTATGCCAGGAAAGGCAGGAGTCTCCACGCCTGTGGTCCCTCCTCCTGCTCAGCCTCCTTGTGCCAGCAGAAGAGAGGACATGTGTGCTAGTAAAATGATACTGATCCATCCTAACCCATGTTACTGGGGGATCCTCACTGAATTAAGACAAATCCCTGTAAACCAATGTTGAATCATCCCAAAAATGCCTGCCTTGGGCTTTGCACAAGGTCAACTAAACATGTATACTCTCTGTTTTTAAAGGCAGGGCCACATTCCAGCTTGCGTGAAAATATCCCAACTCTCGTTCATGCTACTGGAAGGTGAATCACACGCAGCACTGCCGGGCAGTTGTCCATCTGCTCCTTTTCTCCTAGCACGTATAGGAGCTGCTGGGCTGCGCTATGCCATTCGCGCTGCGGAGGCGGTGGCTGTAGGAGCAGCAGATTGCAAAGCGAAAGCTTTCTGCAGCCTGGAGGTTTTGCCTCCCTCCCCCAGTCTTCAAGGTTTTTACATCTGCTCCCATAGTCACCAGAGAGAGAAAGACATACACACTCATATACCAACCCACAACAAAACCCACACAGGCAGAGCTGAGGAGCTCTCATCAGGAAGCTGACTTACCCTAAACCACTCCGCTATTTCTCGTCACACTACATCTGGGTCTGCTGTCACTGCTGCCTCCGGATGAGCTAGATCCAGCGGCCAGGACTAATTTGGCCTGTATGTGCAGTAGTCTCTGGTTACCTCTTGAGTTTTTGTTTGTTTGTTTGTTTTTCTCTCAATAATATAATTGTTCTAATCTGCTAAAAAAGAAGTCGATCTGGAAAAGCCAAGAACACAGAACGCTGCTCTTCTTTTTTCTTCCCCTATCTCGTCTAGAATAGTTGACTTCCGTAACATTTATTTCCAACAGCCGCTTTCAGCTTCCTGCATCTGGTGAGTTCTTTTTTTTTTCTAAATGTCTTAATGTGAATTGATATTCTGAATCAAATTCAGTATCTTTACTTTTACTTTTATTAATAAGATTGTGAAATTGATTCACATAATCAGTTTTACTTTTAATACCGCCTGTTAAGTACTCAGTATTGTGATATCCTGTTAAACAGTGGTCTAATCCTGCCCCAGGTCATGTATCTTCTGGAATTTCATTTGTTCCAGACTTTGTTTCCCCTTCAGTGTAAAAAGGCCTGTATAAAAGTAGAGAGAGGGCTGTGATGGGCTGTGCCATGGCAGTGTTTCTCATGTTAACTGATGTAAGAAAAGAGAGAAAATGGGAATTACTCTAAAAGTGGTGGGTCTGATTTGCTGTTGTATGAACTATGAACCCAGGAGACAGAGGCATATGTAAACTTGCAACACCTCAAAGGATGGCCTTTCTTCCTCATTGGTGAAGTACGTCATGGTTAGAAGAAAATGGTTCTGCTTCATTGTGAAATATAGGTTCTTAGGACTGATGTGAGTTTCAAAGTATTTTAAATTTGCCAGCACGCCTGTCTCTGGCGCTGGTTCTAGCGGCAGCCTGGCCCTGCTGCGTCTAACAAGCGCCTCTGCCGCTTTCTGAGAGCTTTGTTTGCCATCTAAATGGCTGCAGCCATAACTCTGCTTTCATCTCACCCCCACGGCTTCTTCTCCTCTGCTTTCTGAGCTGTGGCATGCTCATGGTGTGGGATCCCCTTAGTGTGTGCGTGCATGTGTGCGCATCTGTGCAGACCCATTTCTAGATTATGCTTAAACCCCTGCATTTTACGATGCTCTAGCGGTGGTGGGATGGCCTTGTCACACTGCCAATGAGAGGTAGTTAATCTAAAAGCTGAATGAGGAGGAAGCACACAGAGGCCGGAACCGTCCCTCTGACAGAGGTCCTCACAAAAAAACCTGAATGTGGCTTTAAGATTTTCTAACTTCTTCTTTCAGCCACTGTTTCCACCTGTGGATGTGGCGGGAGTGGGGCTGTGGCATCTGGAGGAGGCCAGTTTTAACTCAGGATTTATCCTGAAGAAAATACTTGCAGAGGAAAAAGGTAGGATAAATGAGATTAATTAGTTGTCAGCAAGCAGATCTGTCGGCATTTTTGTTTGGTGTCAGTACATGCTCATCTGCTGTTTCTGTCAGAATACGGAGGGACTGTGCCTTGCATTGTGCTGCTTTGTATTTCACATTTCCAAAACGCGCCATTTAGATCAGTGGATGTTTACAAATGTTCTGGTAGAAAAGACCATACACGTATACTTACTTGACTTTAGAATGAGATTTAATCTCATTTTTCAAAGATGGCTCTGAAGATGTATCACACAAGTCAAGTCCAATTTACCAGAGAAAGTGGGTACAGACTTGATGTGAATACCATGTTTGAGACTTGGGTAGTAACTGCAGGGTAGAAAAACCCCACGTGCACTTGCTTCCTGCTAAGTCGAGAGAGTAGGCGTTGGTGGGGCACAATAGCAAGCCTTATATTCGCTAGATAGGCACTACAAACCGGGAGAAATAGTAGGTTTGTATTTATAGAGAATCTGTGTTTTTATAAGTAATCTGTACTTGCTATCTAAGTCCCAGAGCAAAGAATTAAAATTTAAAGAATGGGCTTGATTCTTCTGTATAGCAGGACACAAATTCATAGTCCATCGGCAGGACAAAGTGGCTGTAAATTACTGTCATTTAATCCCATTTTAAGGAAATTTTACAGTGCCAAAGCAGTGTGAGACGGTCTTATGGCAGAAAAGCATCAGGCCTCATATGACTGCCTATATCAGAAGATAGTCCCTATATCTACATGCAGGACAGTAAAACCATGAAATTGGAGCGATACTTCCAGAAAGTTACTAAAAATACTTCTCCAGCCTATTGACCAGCTTTCTCAAGAAAATGTTTACATGTAGAATTTTAACAGATTCTGGCTCAGCTGCTCCATGGGGAGTGTAAATTTGGGGATGAAATGAAAGCACTCTCCCTGCTGCATCAACTTGGCAACCGAGAGACTGATGCTAAAGTCACGTCAGCTGGTAACAGCTGCCAGTGCCAGTGCTATCAGGGAGGCGATCCCTTGTGCAGCGAGGGACAAGCTGTATGAATCCTTAAAGATGTCAGGGGATGCTTTGCAGCGCACCCAGAGCACGCAGGAAGCGAGCAGCAATTGCGGTGGCGGTCTTGCAGGCTGTGCCTCTGGCCGGTCTTGTAGAGCAGCGGGGCTGCACCCGTGGAAGCACCCGAGGGGCTTTTCTTGGTGACACTTTCTGATAGCCAGCCGGGAGGACACCCATGACGCCAAAGAGATGGAATTCTGCTCTTTCTCCTCTTGCTTTTGCTGTGCAGCTCTAGATGTGTAGCAGCAGCTGGGTTAGGAGCTTTAAAGGAAAAAGATTTTCAATGAAAAATACCTCTTCTCTCTAAAGCAAACATCCCCATTTTCTTTGTAAAATGTTGGTGATGTGATTCTATAGTTTTCACTAAGAAACAGCTGAATGTTACTGAATGCTCCGTGCAAGGGATTAATTCCATTTGGCATTGACCATACAATGAAAAATTGCAGATTTTTTTATAATACTTTTGATTACGGTTTGAAAAGAAATAAAAGATGTAGCTGTGAAACTTGCCTGTTTCAAAGTCCTAATGTAACATTTCAGGCATCACACTACACAGCTTAACATCATTTCTAAATTAGGTTCTCACTTTTTGGCCAGCGGTGTCTGGTTTTATTAAATCAGCAGTTTTCAAATGTTTCCATGCCATGAGCACAGCTTACAGCTGACAAATGTCTTGGGATAACCCCAGCATAGTATTTAAGAAAGGAAGTTGGCTGAAGCTGCCTCAAGCCCACTATTAAAACATTACTGCTTTACAATACTGGACAGGATCACACAAATACAACAAGGCGATGTTAACAGCAAAATTTGTGGGCTGTAGCCTACCATTTGCTCTTCTCCACAAAACCAAACATGGTTTCTTATGCGTTTAGCACAATTTAGTTGTGCTTCAATTCTTATGTCAGTGAAGAACTGGAAAACCTTCCTAATCTACCAAAAGTGTCGTTCTACGGTGGAAGAGGAGACACTCGGAGCCAGCAAAACCTCTGTAATGCAGCAGCGGGCGTGAGCACTGGAAGTCACGGGTACAAACCCCTGGTGTATCGCGTCTAAAACAAGCAGCTGCCAAAGTAGTGGGGAGTCATAGCCGCGCATTCTGCTGGAGGCTGTGCCGGAGGATCGCCCTCACCGCTGGCACAGCAGCTGGAGGATAGCTGGGAACACAGCCCGAGCGCTTGCTGCGCGCGCATGCTGCCCGCAGGGCGGGTACGGGAGCGTGAGCTTGTGCCTAGCCCCACTCGCGGCTGTGCCCTGCGTCTGTTCCGGATTCTTTGATCTTTCCCACTCTGCGTGATCTCTTGCCGCTGCGTCTGCGTCGTATTTCTCTCGCACAAGGAATCGCATTTGGTCATTGGTTACAGAAGCCAAGGAGAAGTGTAAATTCCTAAGGGACGAGGGTGGGGCTGGACTTGGCGTGCTTGTCTTTACCTGACAAAATGTATGAACCTGCTGGAAACCACAGGAGGGTTCTGCTATGGTTTGGGGGTTTGACTAGCGGGGGGCCGTGGTGACCTGTGTAGGAAAGACCCAGCGTGTGCTGGAAAGGGAACAAACACCTCTCCAGGCAGAAGCCGGCACGAAGGGCTGTGGTTACGTACCGTGCTCGATGCCGCTTGTCACACACAAGTGTGAGCATGGAGTACCAGTCTCAGTAACTGACACTTGCCCGGTTTGAGGTTGTTGTACCATCTGGTGATCTCTCTTTTCCTCATGAGTGGCAGTGTGCAGCTTTTGAAGGCTGTCCTGGTTTATGCCAAACTGCAGATAAGACTGGCTCTCCTAATATAAAAGTGTGAGACCAAGACCCCTATGTAGTTAGGGGTCTGTTTTGGACGTCTCCTTTGCGCACGGTCATTGAAAGAATATGAAACCTCTCACTCTAGCAAGAAAACCGTTCTTTCCTTTTGTTGATAGGCATGCAAGTGGACACACAGTTTGCAGCTTGCCAACTTTTTTTTAAATTATAAATGACTGTGCTTTGGTGATTGGACTTGATGATCTTAAAGGTCTTTTCCAACCTTAATTCCAACCTACGATTCTATGAAAAACTAGTAAATTCCTTAGAGTTCAAAGTTATTGAATTAATGACATACTGAATTATCTATTAACTTCCTCTCATCATCTGTGTGCTTGTGTTTTTCTCATTACAAAAATATATTATAAAACATCTGTCTTAAAAATCCCTCATGTAATTACTTTTGTTTCCATCAATTTAAATTCGTGTGTCTTTCAGTAGATTTTTAATTCTGGATGAAAAGCCGTTGGGTAAAATATCCCTGAGTTTGAATCAAGTCCACCAGAATTCAAAAATAAAGCATGGGAAATGTTCTCATAATGTTCAAACGTAGCTCTCCTAAAATATCTCTCTTTTCATATGTGCAATCATTTTCATGCAAAATATGTAAAAATCAAGAAAATCACGGAAAACTTTCTATGCTTCCCACTGAAAAACAAACTCTGCATTAAGATTTACCGTAGCGTGGGGATTTGCATGATCTTTAAACCAACTGAAAGCCAAATATATGTCAGCCTTAAGTATCTGAAATGGCTTCTCAAAATACTGAACTGAAGAATGAGTGAGAAAGATTTATATATTACTTTTGGTGGTAAAGAGTAGAGGCTTTTCTCCTCTTAACTTACTCCATATGACCCAGTGCTGTCTGCAGTATTATATGTTTTATATAAAAATGACAAGAGATTAACGTTATACCGGAATCAGAGAAAAGTAAAGGAAAACAGGCCCTGAAATATATATTCTGCTCTGGCATATGGTTGGTGTAAGACATAAATCAATGTAAAATCTGAACTACCAGGTATAACTTGTGCTAATTCCAGAAAAAAATAAAAAGAAATCATGACAGCATGTTCAATTGAAATTGGGCTTTAATCATAACTATGCATAAGCAATTTGATATAGGCAAGTAGGCACGCCCATTTATTGTATTTAATTTAATTTACTACAATTAGGGAATTCTAGGGAGGCTACATAGTGAGAAAAAATATTTTCCTACCTCTCCAGTAAATACATATTAACTCTTATTTTATCCTTGTGGTGGGTACAGTGCATGAATATTGAGTTGTGGGATAGATTGTGGAAGGCAACTCCTTTTTAGTTTATAAAATAAATTAAAAGGATAAAGACCTTAAATCAACAAATGCAGAAAAAAGTTATGATAATTGTATGTTTTCTCTTGCACCTTCTACTTGCAGACTGATTGACGTTATTTCCAAACAAGCCCTCTAAATTCTTAACATTTTAATGCACACGCGTGCACACACAAAATTTAAGAATGAACTTAAAAAGATGGCAGTTTCCCACTGGCTGAAATCTAGACTATGATTTTAAACAGTCTAATATATACAGAGACAAGAAAAAGCTTTTTGTTGCTGGCAGTTCTAAGGGGAAAAGCTAAAATTGTCAGCCAGTTTCTCTGTGTAATAAAATAAATAACCAACGAAACTATTGTTGCTTACTTTACCAGCTTTGCTCATTAACTTGAGAAATTTAACACTCATCACAGCAAAACTGAACAGTGACATGCAGTAAACATGCATTCTTCCCAAATAAAAAAGAAAAATATGTTTTAGCAAGGATTCATTGTTCTCAATTGTTTGATCAACAGAAGCATCATTATTTGCTGCTCAAAACACCTATACTTTCAACTCATTTTATTTTTATCACAAAATATGCAAAAATAATCTTCCATCAAACATTGGATAATTCTGTTCTAACTAATATTTTCCTCCTCCACCTTTACCTCCCACTGAAATCAAACTTGGGCAAATACATAATGAACTTAAATACTTAATGAACATGGAGAACCTCCTTCTCCTCACCCTGAGGTTAGGGGGAAAACATCTGGGCTTGAGAGTCTCCTTATTTTGTGGTAGGCATTTTATAAAACCAGAGCAAAGTTAAATCTGAATCGACCTCTTCAAGTAACCTGGGAGATCTTGCGAGGGATCTGTGGAGAGCAGTGGAGAAATGACAGGACAATTTTTTAGAGACTTTTTAACATTGGGGAGGATGTTACATCACCTGCATCATTCACATATTAGCTATACTGTTAATACTGATTACTTGTTAGCGTTTAAGGGACTCAGTCAAGAAGATCAGGTACTGTGCAAGCAAGGGAGAGGCGCGCCGTCCTACCCCAGGTTAGAGCCGAAACAACCTGAAGTCAGCCCTCTCCACTACAGTGGGCTCGACACCGGCTCCGAAAGAGAGAAAGCCCCTTTGCCAGTAAATGCAAGCGTGTATGTGGAGTTGCCAGGTTGTTAGTTTTAACATTTTACCAAGTTACGCATCTGTGGGATTTAATACAAACCCATGCATCTCCTTAAAAACAAATCATTGTAACATGTTGTAAAGATGTGCCTAAAAAATTTAATGGATGCATACGCAGTAGAAATGTAATTGTTTACAACATGTGACTATGTAATTTATGTGTGTGTAAGACTCTTTTATCTATCAGTTATATACCTACATTATTGCAAATCCAGATTTAGCACAGCACTCATTTCTGCTGACGTGTATACTAATATATACGCGTACCTATATGTAGAAATAAAGTAATTTAAAGATCACGGTCATTTCAATAATGCACCCATTCTTTGATGCAAAATATGTACTCAATTTTCAAATGACGGTAAGATATCTTACACTGAATATGCGTCAGTTTTGTATAGCAATCTGTAGCAGAGTCATCTGCAAATGAATATCAGTGTATGCATATATACATGCCTATATATGTATATAGACATACAAACACATGCATGCACGTATGCATGTCATATTTTTTGTACATGGATGTATAGAATCATTATTGCAATAGTTATGTTTTGAAATACACACTGATTTATTGTCAATATTTTTGCGTATATTGAAAATATTCTATGCACCCAGTCTAGCAAAGAATGCATAATTCTGTAAGCGATTACAAATGCTTATTTCAAACTAACAAATATTAGTTGTGTATGAAAGGGAAATGGATACTTCATGATGATTAAGCCTGTATCTGCAGATGGTCAAAAAAGCCCCAAACAGAAATAGGGAAAGGGCCAGGCTTTCTGGAAAAAGAACACAATCATTGTTGGAGGTTGTAAATAAAAGAGGACTTCACATTCTGTGAGCCAAAAAAATTTGAGGAGATTTTGAAGAGTTAAACCTGTAAAAAAAATCAACAAAAATATGTTGTAAGTGCCTTTTTGATTCGTCTCAAACTTCAAGGAAGGTGAACTGTGTTTAAAAGAGGATGTGGCATGAAAAATTTGAAGTGGTTTGGGGCCCAAAGCTGCAAACATTTCCACATGTGAATAATTCTACACACAGAGTAGTCTCATTGAAGTCAATTACTTAAATATCATGCGTTTTATAATATCAGTCCTTCAGTTTGGCGACAATGCACTGCATTGTGGGCTTAGTGGAAATTTGCTTCTGAACTGCGAGTCCGTGCTGATAGACCGAGTGACTTTTCATAGGTACGTGTGATAGCGCTATAGTCAGCACGTAGCACTTGATCCACATTCATCTGTGAGCCTATCTGTATCCCCATCTGGACCCAAAAGTAGTTATATGTTAGTGGTGAATATATATACATATATATGTGTGTGTGTGTGTGTGTGTACAAAAACAGAGACTACGAGGGAATGCAGATGGACAGATGGTTGGTGAACTTCTGTGCTCGAACATATACATGTGTGACATTTGCACACCAGCTGCTCCACGTATGGCTGTCTTTGTGGTGAGACTCAAGAAGAATTTCTCCTCTGTTTAAGAGCAGAGAAGAAAAATTATCACAGGGACGGGTGGGAAAGGAAGGTGACATACCCAGTATCTTGCAGAAGAGAAACGCTCGGTAAGCGCAAGGGCACATGCCACACTTAGGGCATGACATGCCGCTCCATTTCTGCCGCCTTTGGAGGATATTGGGTCAGAATGAGAACGGCACATGAGCTGGTCCTCTGTGAAAAAGTTACTTTCCTACACTCAATCTACCCAAATTTTAATTTGTAGAGGATGCAATGTTTATAATGAAAATGGGTCACTTCTGAAAATGCCCTATTGTGCCATGAATAGCACATAGTCCGTAATTTACAATGTCATGCCATAAACGTGGAAAAAAATGACTTCAGACTCATGGCTTGACTTTTGAAGCAGGCACTGCCAGATCTCATTGACTGCTATTGAATCTAGGATCTCGGATCAATACATGAGAGTCTTACAGACTTTTTGTTAATTTTTAGAGTGGTTCTAATAATTTGTGTTAACATTTAGTTTGCAAGTACCTGAATCAAAGTGTGATTAGTCACAGCTAAAGGGTTCTTGAAGATAAAATAAATATTTCTTTTGTCTAACTGGGTAATTAAAATGAGAGTTAAATAATTTTTCTCAGTGACTGTAGTAAATTGAACAGATCTTTATACATGTCATTATCCATTGCTTCTATATATTCATTATAGGCCCTATTACTAAGGTAGTGAACTAGCATTTTAAAATTTAATACAGCTTTACATGTATGTGCAGTGTGTAAGCATGTGTGTAAATACATACATTTTCTTATACGGAAAGCTTTCATCCCTTTACTAGGACTTAACATCTAATTTCATCTTCTAAAAAACACTGGTCTGTATTTGTCATTATTTTATAGCAAGACTCCCCAGTCTCAATATGAGGGAATTTCCATAAATCTGATGAGTTGAGTTTCCTTGCTAATAAAAAAGTTGGCAAGATGACGGAATATTTGACCATAAATCCTTTTCTTCAGATTCAGTTGTTAAAAGTGCAAAAAAAAGAAACTCAAGTTTAAATTTTCAGGTGTTGTCTTGATCCAGAAGTGTTTTTTTGCAAGAGCTCCTAGGAAAGCGGTTGTCCATTTTCTTTAAATTTCATAAATTAGAAATAAAAAAATTATGACTTAGTTTTGTATTTGTTCAAAACAAAACACTGAAATTTGAAAACAGGAACAGGATTTCAGTTTTGTGAAAGAAAAATTTCTAAGTTGTTATGTCTGCAATTTTTTTTAATGCTGGAAGAAGATTGTTTTTGAGATGACAAGACATCCTGGCTTTGAAAATACGGGTTCATTGCATGTTGCTTGCTCTTCTTTAGCCGTTGCAGGTATGATTGTACTTAAGGATAAAATATCTGTATAAGAGGTCTCATCCAAGCTTTTAGGCATCCTCTCAATTCTTTAAAACATAAAAACACGCTGAGGGATTGCCTGGCAATTAATCCATCAGTATCATAAATATACCAGACAGCTGAAGCATTCTGCCAGTGAGGTAACCTGCCATCTTGCTCTTGGGCCAGGGAATAAAGATGGCCCCTGTGGTAGCCCTCTTGGAAAGTGAATGAGTTGAATGCAGATTTCTTGGTGGAGTAGTTTGGGGAAAAGATGCAGCACGTTGCCGAAGGTGCAGGCTGTGATCCAGTTCTCCTTCATGGCAGTGGTACCACCACTGAATGCCACTACGAACTGAAACGCTGACGCTGCCTGAGGCAGAGGCAGGCTGTTTCCTAGACTGGCAAGACCAGGGCCACTTAGTGCTATAGACCAAAATCGTCTTAAAATGAATTTACTAACCAGGAGGCAGGTAACGCAAATGTCAGAGCACCAGCTTAATGGATGCATGGCAGGAAACTTCACAGCAAGGGGCCGTTTGCTTGCAGAGCAGCTGCGGTCGCCGGCCGGACTACAGCTGAAGCATTAGTTTTCAGTAGCCCTGTGCTGAAGCAGCAAAGGCCTGTACAGCAGTCTGGAGGTTTGTACCTGAATGGAGAAAGCACAACTCACCGACCGAGTTGAAAACAAGGTAGCATGACCTTGGCAACTTGGTGAGCATCCAGACTGGATCCACAACGGCCACGGTGTCTCGGTCGTGGGGGTCAGTTGTCTCCCTGCTGCATCTTCTGGGTGCTGTCCCTAACCAGGCAACAGCATCTCTGCCCTGGCTTGACTTCCTGCCAGCCCTCCTCCTCCTCCTCCTCCTCCCTCTCTTCAGGCCCCGTCCGAGCCCTGCAGCACCCACGGAGGTGAAGGTGTAAAGCTGCGCGCTGTTCTGATCAGCAAGGGTAGGCTCCCTGTCTCCTTCCTCTCCTCGAGAGCCTCTAAGAGATGCAAGGAGAGTTGTTATGTGTCTGCGGTGCAGTTGGAAGGAGCAGTGATTATAATCAACACGACAGACACCGTTTTGCAGACCCCACCTCTGCATGAGGTGGGACTTACAGGAGCAATGTGGGCAGGCAAAGACAATGGGTGCATTCAAGCATCGCACAGCAAGTGGAAGTCTCTCCAGTGGTTTTCAACTTTTTTTATTAGTATTTTATTTCCTCACAAAGTCAGGTCTTTTCAAGAGCTAGTGTACACAGTGCTCAAACTGAAAAATTAGCCTGCTCTTATCCTGATATCAACAGGAACTGCACTGAGATGTAATCATGGTAGGGACCGGATAATGGCAATAATAGTTAGCATGTTAATGGCTTTAGCTCTTTGAAGCATTTTGTGACTGCCTTATGTAAAAAGCCTGTTGTTTTGCCTGTGTGGTTTGTTTACATATGAGCTAATTCCTTCCAAATTCCAGCCTACCTGAGGGTGCGCTATCAATATCCAAGATAACTTTTTAAATTGGGAGTTCCTGACTCTTTATTTTCCCCTATCATAAGACACTGTCCAGCCCCTGCAGATGTTGAGCGACAGTGAGCCATGCTCACAAAGACCTTATAGTAGCTGCCAGAGGCATTTC
>NW_010565669.1:63159-72429 GCF_000687285.1 Phaethon lepturus
GAAAATCCCACTTGGTTCAGTTGATAAACTTACCCCTTCTGATACAAGCAGTCCTGCTTCCCCTTTGCTAGTGAAATTGTTTCAACAAATATTAGGTTAGTTTTTCACGGGATTGAATCCTCCACCTGCAAAGACCTTGGTGCTGCTGGGCCCCTCTTCCCATCCCATCGCGTTTTGGGTTTATAACACTGTTCATCCTCTTATCGTATTCAGCCATGAGGCGTTTACTTGCATGAGATCGCTGAGGTGCAGGATGGGCAGTGCCCGGACAGCGGCTGCTGTGCGGCTTCTTGTGCTCACGTCGTCAGTGAAGTCCAAGGGCTCTGTAGCCACACACCAGTGCTAAGGCTCTGTATTCCAAAGACAGAGGGAACAAAAGTGGGAAAGCAAAGAAAATAAATGTTGCATTAGTTACACAGACAATATGATACAGCTGAAAAAAGAGTGCTCTGTCAAAAATTGTGCAAGAATTTTCTTTGAGGTTAATCACAAAGTTTATTAAAGGTCACTATTCAGAATGACTGCATCAGAATTAGACATATATTCTTATACTTAATATAAATATTATAAAAGCTTTTACCTTATTATTCAAATAAAATCTTCTATTGTTACGAGTGATGAAAGCATAAACCAAAGTAGTGTAAAAGAAGATACAGGTTTATATCTGTAATTCCAGGTCCAAAATGGACTTGGTAAAGTTAGTAAAATTTGGAAAACCAAATTGTTGGAAAAAAAATCCATCAGCAGCTTAGATTCAACCATCTGTGATGAGAAGACTTTGTGCAGTCTTTTAATTGGCACAGCGTGCTGTACTGTTGGACCAAGACTGCAGTATATAGTATGAGAAAAAGGAATCAAAGCTTTTGCAAATACTTACACAACTGGTTGTATACCGAGGTGTTGAAATGCCCAGTACTGGCCTGTCCTATAAAGGATATTGTTTTCTGTTGTTGTTTAATCTAAAGAGTTTTCCATTAATTGAGGTGGACTTGTGTAATTATTTTAATACACTATTGTGTAATTATTTTAATACACTAGTACTGCTTTTACCCTGAGGCTGCATCAAGGACGGGCTATGTGCATAATTTAAAATATATCTTTAACATGCACATATGTAGTCCCAACTATATATAGAGCAAAGTGAACTCCAAATGGTTGTGAGCAAAAGCAAGCTTGGGACCACGGGTGGCAATCTGTCTGCAGGATCAGGATATGGACCTTGTTCTGCACTGTGCATTTTTATTCATCGATGGATTGTAGAACAATATAATTTGCTTTGAAAACATCTCTGCACTGTCATGGTGGGATACTTTAGCTTTTGTTATTGTGTGTGTCAACTAGCCATATTCACTACCCCTTAATATCTTTTTTTAGTCTTTAATAATTTATATACTTTCAAAACAGCCAGCATAATCAGACCTGGTTATCAACAAGCTGAATAGCAGAACAATCCTTTTATCTCTCTTTCTCTGTTCTGGCATTTATGAAATAGCAAAAGCCATGCTTCGGACATCCTTATTTTCCCCCATATTCAAATATACATGAGATAATGAGCCTGAAGGCATTAAGGACTACTGGCGCTAAAGAAATGTTTGTTCTGAAAAGGAGACTTGGTACATGCTAACCCTCTCCTCGGAGCACACAGCTTTCTCTGAATCAAATGCTACTGGCTTGTGGTGTATTGTTTTGTTTTCAAGCTGTAATGCTGACACAATTTTGAAGTAGAATACCCTGAAGGAAAGATGATGACATATTTAAGTAATTGGACTGTGTATCCTGCATATAGCTTTCAAATCTTTCATAGGTGTATTTCGTAACTGTCTTGCTTAATTCCCTTGAGAGCTTGTTTGGGGAATGTAGAAGGCGAGAGAGTGAAGTTAGACCTACTGAACCTTTAAAAGCAAATTTCCAGCTGCTGCCAAGAAAACTTAAGTTCATGGAGCAGCTCATTTCCCGGCAGCCAGGGAAAGTGGAAAATGGAAAATGCCGTGAAGCGGCCTCGGCCTCCATCCCACTTCCTAGAAGTGAGCCGAGATGGCGAGAGCGCGGTCGCGCCAGCAGACCAGGAAGCGCCGTCTGTTGCAATGACTCCTCTAGATACCCGTGACTCCGGTGAGGACACATGAGGACTGCCCCGCAGGCTTGGGGCCGCTTCTGTAAAACAACGTGCGCCAGCCGAGCCGTTGACACATCTTTTTTCATCCAGTGCATCAGGTGGGAGTGATGCGGGCGTGCCGGCAGCACGAGAGGAGGGAGGGCACTGCCTCACGACAAAATGAAAGCAGGCATTGCCCGTAGCAGCTGTCTGTGCCTGTAAAGTGTTCTCTCTATACTCATCTAGCGCTTTTCTCTTCTTTTCCTTTGTTTTTCCCCTTTGTGGAGTAAGCCAAAGCATTGAGTGTACTAGCAACTGGGAGGTGGGGTGGTGATGGAAGGGGGTACTAGGGTAGTGAAACTGGAGAGCCTTACCGTGACATAGAATACATGCTTTTTGTGGCCATCATTCCTTTCTCTGCAAATAACCTTACGCTGTGAATTCTCTCTTCGTATATGAAGGAGGCAGAAGTATATTATTTGTGTAACGTACACAGGACATTTTGAAATTATGCAGTGATACTTTTTAAATTACTTTTGTTGAGCAGAACTAATTTGCCTTCAGTTTTACAGTTAGTGATTTTTCATAGCATCTTGTGTGTCGCCCTGTGTGAGCAGTGAATCTTGCACACAGCTAGTGGGGAACAGGCAAACGCTTTCAAAATAGGAAAATTTGACTGAATGCTGGCAGGAGCTCAAAAGTAATTACATACTCTGAAGAGGTACTCTCAGTTCAGTTTTACAATAGAGTAAATGTCAAGGCAGCTGTATCCCCTTCAAATGAAATTGCTTGTCTGGGGCAGCACTGGTGGTGTGGCTTTCTTTGGCTTGTGCTTCTTGCTTGTTGAAAATGATTTGTAAGAAAAATTTAGAACTTTTTTGTATCTTTGCTCTGAATCTTACATGGCTTTTGAAAAACGTTAAGGTTCACATCACTCAAGAGTCACACTGAAATCTTTGCTTCCTCATTGTCACAAGTGGTTCTGTGTTACTGTTCGTTATACGATTGCTTAAATCGTCAGATTGGTTCGTGAAGGGCTTTTTTTCTCTTGACTACCTCTAGAGAGCATGGGTACATTTTCAAGAGAATCTGAACTGATCATTTAAGAGGGATTCGGGATTTTGGCAGTCTCGGTGAAAGTCAGAGGCAGGAAACGTGTCACTAAAAGCAGGTTAGTAGCAGTTATACCAAAGTTAAATTGATTTTATTAGTTTTTTAGAAAATTGGAGGGCAAAAATAGTTGATCTCAGTGGAGAATGGCAGAGGTGATAGGACTGTTAGCCACCATGGAGCAGCAAGAAGGTTTTTTACATGAATGGTTTTCGCACACACAGCGGCTGGGAGGGAATGGCAAGGTTCAGCATCCTTGATGTGGGCTAGTCCCCATGGCTGTCCAAAGACATGTCCAGGTGTCTTTATCTTTATCTGTTCTCTGTGAGTTATGAATGTTACATTTTGTTTTTACTCTTCCAGAAACATCATTTCACTCATTGAAGAATTAAAACCGACAGCACCACAGAGCCATGTGGGAGAAAAGGGGATTTTAGACTCAAGTGACACAATCAAGTGTTGAGAAGTAGAAAGATTTGTATGGTTCCTCACCAAATGGAAGTTATCTAGGAAGCCTCTGAGACCACTGCATCTCTCCATCCCACTCCCGCACCAAGACGGTGCTCTTGGTCCTGGACGTTAATAAAATGCTGGATTCAATCAAGTGTGTCCTGGTGGGAGACTCTGCGGTGGGGAAAACATCTCTCTTGGTACGTTTCACCTCTGAGACTTTTCCAGATGACTACAGACCCACCGTATATGAAAATACCGGAGTGGATGTCTTCATGGATGGCGTACAAATTAGCCTAGGTCTTTGGGACACATCTGGCAGCGATGCCTTCAAAGGCATTCGCCCCCTCTCATACCAACAGGCAGATGTGGTATTGATGTGCTACTCGGTGGCAAACCACAATTCCTTTCTGAACCTTAGGAACAAATGGATCGGTGAGATCCGCAGCCATTTGCCCCGCATCCCTGTTTTGGTAGTGGCTACTCAGACTGACCAGCGCGACACGGGGCCCTACCGTTCCTCTTGCATCAGCCCTGTAGATGGGAAGCGGCTTGCCCAGGACGTGCGAGCCAAAGGCTACCTGGAGTGCTCTGCCCTCAGCAACCGAGGGGTGCAGCAGGTATTTGAGTATGCTGTGCGGACAGCAGTCAACCAAGCCAAGAGGCAGAACAGGCGGAAGCTCTTCTCCATTAACGAGTGCAAGATCTTTTGAGGACTGTCAGCAGTGGGTTTGCCCGCGTTCGTTCTTTCTGTCTTCGCACAAAGATACTGTGGCAGAGAGGATGGGAGGTGAATCAAAGGAGGACTCCCAGCAGGACCACCGTGCAGGTGCCCCTAGTGAGACAGATGTGCAAGCAATCTGATCTGCTCCCCCTCAACACACAGGGGCACTATCTTAAAAAATGAAAGGTGCAGGTACATACCGTTATTCACAAGCCTGTGTTTGGACTTTGCTAGCCTGGACTGGAGCAGGCCTAGCCTGGAGATCTGCAGATAACAGCTGTGCTGATTTTGTTGGTTTTGGTTTGCCTGCATTTATTTGATGACAAACTTCTGCCTGGATCAACCCCCACCTCTTGACATGTCCGTCTATGTGGAGTTTTTTTTTACTTTGAGAACTTAATGTATAAAATTCGATCACTCTATTTAAAAAAGTCTTGTATACATTGTTGTAAAATCCTGACTGTCTTCATATTTTGGAGGTTCTTCCTTTAGCAAACCACAGAAGGAAATTGTCCTATCCATGTAATAAATGGCCTGCAGGCAAGCCTAGCACTTCCTAGAAATGCCCGAGTTACTGCCTAACAGTCATCAAATCCAGTACGACCAGCATAGGAGTGATCAAACCTCAGTGACATTTGACAGCTCTCCTGTGGCTTTGTAAGATTTGTTATCTTCGTCTTGTTCCTCAGCAATGTGGTCAAAGATGGGATGCACCAAGAGTAAACTAACCTGATTGTTCCTAGACCTCACCCTGTTATAACCCCAGAAGGGCTGGCTTGCAGTCGGGGATGGTTTAGACATATGGTTGGGGCAGCAGAGGCGAATCTGTGCTATCATCACCTCTGTTGTCCCTGTTGTAATTCTGGAGGCAAAAGATTTCAGTCTCCAGGGCTGAAAGGTATTTTTTCATGAGCACTAAAATTCTGACATATTTTAGTACACTTCTTTTCAAAACAGTGTTTTTAGTGAAACCAGTCACTTACTATAGTAAAAAATTAAGTACATGGCAATGTTGAATGTGCATATTTCGAATGGCTAAATAACATTTTTTTTTTTTTTTTTTTTAGTTTGCATACTAAGTATAACTGCCTGGGTTGTATCCAAATAAGACTGAAACAGGCTTTGCATCCTGGGGAGCCTGGCAAGTCTAACAGTCAAATCCTGATGTACCTACTCGGGCCAAGTTACCCTCCTGCAGAGAAAGCCAGGCTAAGGAGGTGGAAACTCCAGGTGTGTAAGAGAACTCTGCTGGAAGATGGAGTGGGGTCAACATGCATGCTGTATGTTCCTCCTGAGTTGTGGTTCCTTTCCTCCTCAGGTTATCTGTCCCCTCTGCCCTGCACCAGCTCAGATCTTGCAGATCTGCCTCATCCCAAGGTTTCTGCTGCCCATAGAGGAAATACCGTGTGGGATTTCTTAGTGCAGCAAGATTTTTCTTCTCCCTTTCCCTGTACTTCAGCTAGCTCAGAACTCACCTTTGAGGGGCTCATAGCATGGTGGTGCTACAAAAGATGGCACATCATAGCACAGTAGGATCAGAGAATCATTCATCCTCACAGAACTCCCAAGAGTTCAAAGAGGATGATTCTTTCTCCGCATGGATCCTGAAAGAATGACCTGTGTCTGTTTTGACCGACCCCTGACTCATGTGTCTCAACAGGAATGGATGCAGAGGCTTGTCTGATTCAAATCCAAGGTGGGACTTCAGGAGTTACTAAGCAAATAAGCTCAGATCATATCTATCTACAGTTTGTCCCTGAAAAACTGGTTGGATGCTCTTCTCTGGTCTACTTGTGAGTGTCTCTATAAAGAGAAATTAGAAATTAAATCATTCCCCTCCTATGAATCCCAGAGATGATCTCACTTGTGGTGTGTGTGAGCAAGTGTTTGCATTGCGAGCACCTTGAATAGCAGTGGTGCATGGGACATTTGGTGTGGTGATCGTCCTGCCAGCTCCCAGGCTGGTGAATATTTACCACTCATCAACCTGATTGTAAGGGAGGCATCTGGTCATGAAAACAGACTGGTCTCATGTGAGCTTTTCATATCAGCTTTCAATCTTTACAAGCTTCTGGACCCGGGCACACCAGACGAGGGCTGCCATCACCACCCATCTTTTCTGTACTCTTCTCTTTCCTACTCCTCTTTCTCTTCAGGCGTTGATTGCAAACCCTTTGCCCCCTGAAACACTAAAACTGACATGTTTGTAAAAGAACCTGAACAGCATGGTATTTATGCAGATACTTATGCATATACTTAGGTACAAGTGGCTAGGTATTTGCAGCCTTCAGTTAAAAACCTTTTGCCTTTTGGAAGAAATATGTTTCTACATCTCAACTCTTGCAATGCCTCTTCACTGAAAGTTTTGGGTTTTGTAACCCTAATTTAAAAGTAGCCATTGTTACTGTTACTGTTTGAACATTAAAGATCACATGCAAAATATCAGGTTGTGAATCTTCAAATCCGTTACAATTGTAGACATTTTTGTTATGGTCCCTACTCCACTACTGGATTTAATACTTGGTTTCAACATTTTTTGAGACATACTTTTGCCAGCATGTTCTATTAAGTGGTCTTTTTTCTCTGTGGGTTAAGCTTTGTTTACAACATTTCATACTGCTGTTTTATGTGTTGAAGAGCAGTAAGCGCTAGGCCAGGATGCTGCGTTGTGGTATTGGCCGCGGGATGCTGGTATTCAGGGACCAGAAGGCTCCAGAGAGTTGTTGTATCAGACAAAGCCAGATGAAGATGCGCTCCAGAATCACATCATGGCTGAAGATCCCCTCTCATCTGTATTTGCTTCACAAGGCTTGTTATGGTGTATTACAAAATGAAGAATTCAAAGTTTGCTTGCCGTTCAGTGAAGCGAAGTGGATAGGCTTCCCTGAGATGCCTGAGCGCACGAAAAGGGATGCACAGGGAATTTAGGGCCAGCTTGACGTACTCTCGATTGTGCATCCTAGAGTCAGTGCAAGGTGTGAGGCTACCGGCTGATTTTCAAAATCAAATTGGAGAGATGATAAAGTAACGGGGATTTAGGTTTGGTGCTATGTGAAAAAAACGGTTCCAATTTTCACAGCCTGATTATTTTCAGACTCTCAAGGCTAAAAGGCGCTTTTCACTGGGAACAAACTGTGAAGCACATTATTTTAGTGTATGCAATTATGCAGCTTTCCCTGAGCTATAGAACTGATGTGCTCAATAAGTGTGGTAACCGGAATGCAGAGAGTGAAGTCTGAGCTTAGCCGAAGGTTTGGCCAAACGGCTTATTGGGGTGGTGCTTGCATGACTGCAGCCGTGCCGCCCGCGGCGTGAACGGCGAGGGACGGCTGAGGTCTCCCATGAAACCCTCCCGGGGTGGTTTTGCTCGCGTTCCTTGGGCAACAGGGTCCCTGGGTACAGCTCGGTGGTAAAAATCTGGCTCTGATATTCAAAATACCTTCGAATGACAGCTGGGCACACATGTTAAGTTTCAACTTCTTTTGCTCTGAAAAACAGCAGGTTAGGGGAGACCGAAAATTCCAGAGTGCAGCCGCGCTTCAGTTGGGTTGAGCTGTTCAGCTAAGGGAACAGACCTTGCCCAAATGTTCCCTTTCTATCTTCCCAAAGGGATTCCTTTCAGTTTGTTACTCCATTGCTAATTTTACTTTTGCTTACTATTAAGAAGTTAAAAGTTAAAAAAAAACCCAGCAGAGAAAATACTTGGAAATTAAAATGAGAACAGCAATAGCGCTGTTATTTTCATCAGCGTCTGGCTTCTTATTTTGACAGTAAAAGTAATTTTGGGTCACTAATTGTTTTACTGAATTCTGCAATTCAGATAAAAAGCTGAATAGATATGCAATTGTGATTACAACTGGAAACTATTATTTTAGCATAAAAAAAGATGTTTTTCCCTTTAGTAATTTGCAAAATGTGATAAGTACACGTTACAATCTTTTAAATACAGATTTCCCAGCCTTTTTATACTTACTTGATCTGCAGCATAAATATTTTCTAAGAATAAATAATAAAAACATGTTTCAGATCTTCCTTCCTGATGTGTCGATTTTTCACATGGGAAATTACTTAAGCTTGTTAGCTATAATTGATGCTGTTTTGCCTGATATTTGCAATTAACAGCTTGCAAATATTTGTTCAATTTTTTTGGGTACTCTGCGATTGCTAAGGTGTGTGAACACATACTAGCTGATGCTTGTGTCGATAAAGAAAATGCATTTAAAGCAGCCTGTTTATACATGGCACCACTATGAAATAAATCACTGCAGGGATCAGACACAAAATAAAAAGAAATGTCGGCACGGTGACATCTCAGCTTTCCCTATATTACTATGGCATTCGAGTGAATACAGCCATCAAAATAATTTCAAATAAATGGGGCAATTAGTGTCTCTTAGCACTTTCTCCTAATGCCCCTGCTACACAGGGAATATACAAAGAATAGTAAGCTTCATTTCAGAGTATCAGAACGGCTTGTCTGCTCTTGCCTTTGTGAGCAAGTTAACTAGCTTGACTTAATTAAAACTCAGTTCAGCCTCTGAAAAAAAGCCAGATAGGAGCACAATCGGGTTGGCCAAACTCCCTTGCTCTGAAACGACAGGAACAAACTTTTTGCTCTGGATGTGAGGAAACATATTTTATGTCTCGGAGATTTCCTTCACAGCTGTAAGCGCAAAAAATCCTGACCAGTTATCACCGCGTACCTGTCCCAGCCGACCCGCGCGCCCTTCACGTCCTGCTCTGGGCAGCCAGCTGTTGCAAACAAAATTCAGGTAGGAAACAACCTTTGCGCATCTCTAGATGCTTACGTTGCTGTCGCTGCTTAACTATAGCAACGATGGCCTTTCCGCAGCCCCCGACCTCTCGCTCCGTCGCGGGGCGACCGCGCGGC
>NW_010565670.1:0-24582 GCF_000687285.1 Phaethon lepturus
AGTGACAAGTGTGACATTTCCCTGGAGTATTCATGTGTTGAAAATGACTCACGACTTAGTCAGAGAAAACAATGTCTATAAAAAGGGTTAAACAAATTGCTTAGGAAATGAACTTATCAAAAAGACAGCATCTGACACTGTGTCATACCAGACAACTGCATGAGTGATTTATTTGAGAAGGTCTTTTGTGTCAGATTGCAGTGGGAGAAGTAAAGTGCTAACTTAGATTTTCTTCCCCCTTCTCTCTCTTGGAAAAAAAGAAGACAGGAAGGCATTGCATTTCTTTGTAATAAAACACCTGCAAAAGCTTTAGTCCTTTTCTTCTCTCAAGGACTGTCTCTACATATTTTCTCACAAGTGCTCTTTGGCTTTCTCCCTCGCAGCGATTGGCAGTGACCTATCTATTCTGTAGGTATAATTTAGATGGCTGATTCACTCAACCACACACTGGCTGGATCAGGGCTATATGCCTCTGCCAATAGCAAGTCTACATACATTCCAGGTAATTATACACACAAATCACACATGTCATAAGCAAAAACAACAAAATAAAATACAGTAAAATAAAATTTTATAAAGTAAAATAAAATAAAACAAAATAAAATAGAACAAAATAAAACAAAACAAAATAAAATAAAATGTCTAGACACAGAGTTGTATAAACCAAATGAAAGCCAAAAATTCAGAAACAATCAGCTTAAGAAATCAGCATGCAATGCCTAAAGACAAGTTTCTACTGTTAAGTAATAAATCCAAGAGGAGCTCCTAGGGCATGATTGTCTTCTGCCAAGAGCAGTTCTGGCGCACCAAGAGACTCCCATGGGAATCCCCAAAACTAAGGGGACCTAAGACTAATTCCTTAAAGGATATAGAAGCAAGAAACGGTATCTACTGGAGGAATTAATATTTTCCAAAAGCTTATCAGTTTTCTGTATAGAGAAAAAAATTTCTTTTGCTGCAAACTGAGGAAGCCTTGCAAAATATTTCAACGTTTTCGATATTCTCAATAATTCAGGTAATATCATATCAGCATTACACTGCTAGGTCTTCAGACTTGCCGGAGATCTAGCAGAACTTACTTCCATGCTATCAAATACAGAAATGCACACTGAGAGGTAGGGTTTATAAAAAGTATAAGCATTATCTCACCCCTCTGTTGCTGGGCTTAGAGAAACCGATCAGATACTGGTTTGGCTTAGAGGTTCTTCATTCCCTGAAAGAACTAGAGACATGTACAGTCTGTTTTTAGAAAGAAGTGTTATTCTACTCTCTTCAGTGCTTATTATGTTTAAAATGACCAGTGTAAGTACCTTTCTGATTCGATTTACCCAATAATACTGTATTATGTTTAGCAGCACCTCTCTCCATTTTGCCAATTTTTGCAGAGTGGCTTTTTAAACCTCAGATTCTCATTTTCCCCATAATCAATTTATTTTACATTGACAGTCTTCCAAGAAATTCCCCAGGGGGACAACAGGTAATGCTTAGAAAATAAAACTTATTCACGGTCAAGATACTTCTTTGGATTCAGTTTTGACTGATGAGAGAATTTTATGCTTGCATCTGTTCTCTTATTTTCTTTAGGAGAATAATGTATTTGTTTTTAATCACATGTACTCTTTCCTATGAACTTCCATACAGCAGTCCTCCATTTGCTGGATGTTGTAAAGCCAGAAGCAAAAGGATAGTCTCCCAAGGTCCCTACATTTCAGCTTGTGGTATGCCTGAATTAGATGTACTTTTAATATAAGCCATAACACCCAACAGATTTGCTCTCCATTGACTTACCTATTACCTTGGATACATATACTTTAAGATTTTATAGACATTAGAAGGGTAAAAGCAATCAGCATCTGTAGACTTTAGACTTCATCTGAAAACTATATTTACCAGTCAGTATTTTCCACTTGCAACTGAGGTGACAAAAATACTACTTTATCATCTGCTTTCAAAACTCATACATGCTCCCTGTCTTCTCTGTCCATTCCACCTAGGAGTTACTGATTTCCCCAAGCTGTCTATATGGATACTGTACAACCATAGCAGAGAGGAGGGATGATGGAGAAAGCCTTGGCTTGTATTTGGTATGAAAGGAAGAAACCTGCTTATAGGGCCCTGTTAACTTTTACTGCAGCATTTACTGTTATCAGAACTAGTGCGGCCAGCAGGAGCAGGGAAGTGATGGTGCCCCTGTACTCGGCACTGGTGAGGCTGCACCTCGAATCCTGTGTTCAGTTTTGGGGCCCTCACTACAAGAAGGACGTTGAGTTTCTGGCACATGTCCAGAGAAGGGCAACGAAGCTGGTGAGGGGTCTGGAGCACAAGTCTTATGAGGAGCAGCTGAGGGAACTGGGGTTGTTCAGTCTGGAGAAGAGGAGACTGAGGGGAGATCTCATCACACCCTACAACTACCTGAAAGGGGGTTGTGGTGAGGTGGGTGTTGGTCTCTTCTCCCAAGTAACAAGTGATAGGATGAGAGGAAATGGCCTCAAGTTGCATCAGGGGAGGTTTAGACTGGATATGAGGAAAAATTTCTTCACGCCAAAAGGGTTGTCAAGCATTAGAACAGACTGCTGAGGGAAGTGGTTGAGTCACCACCCCTGGAAGTATTTAAAAGATGTGTAGATGTGACGCTTAGGGACATGGTTTAGGGGTGGACTTGGCAGCACTAGGTCAACGGTGGGACTTGGTGATCTTAAAGGTCTTTTCCAACTTACATGACTTTATGATTCTATTTGGACTTGAATGGATAAATATTTAATTCCTAAACCTGGGACTAAGCCAAAAGTTTTTTAAGATACCTTTTGAGAACTGCCAGACCATGTTATCAATTTTTCATCTTCTGATGTTAGTTGTGAGGTGGGTTGTTTTGCATATTCGGCTTCAAAAACTATTCCTGAATGCTGATCTCTCTCCTTGTTTCCTGTTAAAGTGACTCGGCTGGAGCTCTGCTAGGGTAAGTAGGCAGGATTATTTGATTTGTTTACTAAGAACAAAGAAAAGACTTTGATTTAATAAGCAGATGTGTTATTTGTCATGAAACTGAGTAGGTGTTCTCCATATTTCAGTATTATTACATCTAGATGCCAGGGCCTTTTCTTCTTTACATGTCTCATTAACGAGTTGACCCAACTGTGATTCCGTCTGTTCACTCCAGATTTTTTTTTTAATATATATTTTTAAAATTCTGCAGGACAGCTACTATGGGCCTAGGGATTTTGAATGTACCTAATTCAATATTCTCTATAATTAAACTAACATTTAATGCCTTTTGTCGAGAACACCTCATCTGTCCGTATGGTTTAAATGGCTTAAATGAAATACTTTTATTTTAGAATCACTGTCTCCAAGTAGTATTAACATCCTGCAAGATAAACAGTAAATTGTCTCATGGATATCCTTTGGCTGGCTCATCTGGAGACCGAAGAAATTATTTTACATGTTGTTTATTTTTTAAATGTTAGCAATAGCCTGCTGCTTTTGTCCTTTTCATAATAGTGTTGTTTTGCAAATCTGATGATCTTTACAGCATTGTCTGGTTTTATGAAGCCAGGTTTACTTCTACTGTCAAGCAAGCTCTGGGTGTATTTCCTGAAATTGCTTTGTTGAATTATGCTCCTTTATTTTTTCTACTTCCATTAAGAAGTGCTGTGCCTAGAGGACTCTTCTCTCACCCCAGCTGGCAATGCCTACATGCCATTTGTTTCTGTAGTAGTTCTTAATATTTTCTGCCTTGTCTGTAAGACTTTTGTTTCCTTTTAAAAGAAATTCTGTCCCTCTTTAGCTATTGCATATCCAGTTCATTCTGCTCATTCTGCTTTCAAATTCCTCAACTTCATTTGAAATCGGGAGTTTGACATCTGCAGTGGTCTTTAAGAAACTCAGTTTAGATACCAACTCGCAATGACCCCTCTTCAACATGGAATCTTCTCCCTTTTCTTTAACATTAGTCTTGCAGAATAAGGCATGGCTGGCAAGCAATGTGTAGCAACGATCCCATGGATCTTTCTCTCCAGGATTATCATTTCCTAAGGAGTTTGTTTGGGGAAAACAATGTTTTAAATTGTGATCCTTATATTCAGCAGCCTTTTCTCAAATAAAGCAATTTGGAAGTACCTCAGTAGCTACAGAAGAACAGGGGATGTGACAAACATGGATTGCTTCCTTCACTTCAGAGCTAAAAACTCAGCCAGAGTGCAAGTCTTTCACAAACAACTCACAAAAAAAGCAAGGATCTGTTGTATGAAAACATCTGCATTCTTGAAATTCATCTCCATCCCACGTTCACACAAATGCTTCACTTTCATAAGCAGTAACTCTTCCTCTCCCACTATCAAGGTTGAGAGAGGAAAAGAGAGGTCGTCTTCACTCCAACTCTGCCACGTGCTCTCAGAGATAACCAGCATTACCCTGCAAGGACGCACCAGAAGGCAAAAAATGCTGCTCTGTGCTCTTCTTTGCAGGACATGTTGGTGTTTAATACTCAGTAGATATGAGTTGACAGAGTAGTCACATTTGTTAGCCAGGATGAGACAGCCCAGTTCTTCAACATTTAACCCTGTGCAACACAGTCTGGAGGTTCAGACTGAGTAGTATGCATTTCTCATTTTAGAAAAAACAAGTATAAATTTCAGTTAGCTTTTCCAAAGGGTTGCCAAAGACTGCGATAAAGGAAAGAAGAGGGCATCCAAGTAGAATCAGGCTGGAGAAGTAATTACGATTTTTAAAGGGGAGGGTCTGGGCCACCTGCACCAGCTGTAGGTCTGCCTGCTTGACCTCAGGTGAGATCCCCCACTCCCAACATGCCCATGGTTTTAGCCAAGCCGAAAGACAGAAGCACAGCAACAGTTAGGAATTATTAGTAAAGAGCTGTAGCTGTTGAACAAAAACCACAGAAAAACACAAAATACACTGTATGCAGCTGAAAGGAAAAAAAGAGTTAATTTGATAAAAGAAAAGCAGACATTTTTTGTTGCATAAATCTTTCCAAAGCTGAAACCTCAGGATACTGCAACCACTCAGGCGAAACGCAACTGTTAGAAGAGTTCTGACTGTTAAGAAACTGCTCGACTCGATCTTCAGCAAAAACTTGTCTGGGCATTTTACTGGATTTCCTGAAATACCAGAAACAATACTGTAATAACAAGTTTCCTTTGAGGGGCGAAAAAGAAACCTGAGCACACCCTTTATTCAAGCAAGGTATTTTTTACAATACACAATAAGGAAAGACTGGTTTGATGAATCCTCTCAAGTCCTAATGACAGGTAGGAGGCATCCGAAGACGCTTAGTTCTCCTGCACACACACACACATGCATCCACACATGCGCACACTCACTCTCAGCAGCCATCAGACACTCACACACACATCAGTAAACGCTCAATTTGTGTAACAACTCTTAGTGACTGGGTGCTGGGAGGAGAAAGCATTTTTGGCAATTTCTCTATCTATTTCACACTAGTTACTGGCTGTAAATTATGCAAGAATGAGTTAACTGCACTAACTCTCCAGATTATTACTAGTCACTCAGCAGATCTGACATCCGCCCCAGAGGAACACATCAGCCTCCTACTGACTGCAGGTGAATGGAGAAGAAAGTAGGCACTTATCTCTTCTTTAATCTATCTCTCCAGTCAAGACTGATGATCATCTCACAAAATTAAGGGGAAAAAGCCTAAAGACTAAGCCATTAGCTGGGGAAAGAGAAGGGAAAAAGGAGTCAGAAGAGGCACAGAAATCTGACAGAGACATGAAAAAGCTAAGAACAGTTCCTTTTGAACTTTTCAAACATATGTTACACCTTCATAGGCAGTGCGAGTCGTGTTCTTGAAAACTACAGGGACCACATGGGTAATCTTGTTTTCACATATCCCTTTAACTAATTAAAAAAATCATAAGCTCTTATTCAGAGCTCAGGATTTTTAATATGCTCAGATAATGCAATTAACTCAAGAAGAAAAGCATTTCAATAAAGCACCTTGTCTACACTGTGAGATCACGCTTCATATTAATTTTTTTTCTAGATGCCATTTATGGGACAAACCTCCCCATATTTTCATCCAGTGCAAAGCTATTCCTTTGAAAGGGAACATTATCATCTATTTATTTCTCCTAGAGACAACACGTGCAAAGCTGTGTTAATATTTAAAGGTTTGTTAATATCTGAAGCTGACTCAGTTTCACCGAAACTGGTGTTAGACTACCTTTGCTGATTGATGATTAATGTTTTCACATCTATGTCTGGATACAAAGCAAGAGTTTGAAAGAAAAAGACTTGCTACTCTGTCTTTGCTCCAGTGAACACTGAAGAAAATAGATACAGCGTTCAGCTACTTTCTATCTCCAGCTTTAGAGCTTCATTAAGATTATTTAATGACCATCTTTTGATGGCAATATTGGAGAGATCTAAATGCAATTGCTGTCTTCACAGGTCCAAAGCTGAGAAGAACTGTAGTGCCACATTTGTGTCCCCGCTGAACAGGGATGGTTCAGTAGACTGGCATACGCAACAACGCTACATGATTCTCTAGGAAGGAAGTGGATTCATAGCACTCGTGTCAATCCACAAAATTTGAGGATGTCCTAAACTTAAATAAAACTTGCATGCAAGTGGCCTAACCTGTAGTTACCAATTTACAAATGTGAAGAAATCAATGTTATGGCTAACATAAATCAAATTAATCCATTCATTTGTATGTAACAGTTTCCGTTTACTGCAATGGAACATAAATACCCAAACATGAATTGAGTTACTCCTTGCTGTACTGCATGAATCCCAGCAGAACGTTACAACAATGAATGAATCACAGTTATATGTAAAGACAACATGTGGGATAAATCTGAAAGGAAAACAGTACTTTGTCACCTGAAGACTTGTTTACTCTGATTTTATATTAATGCACATAATCTAGGTTTTGCCTCTGACCAATTTTCTAAGCTTCAGAAACACTCCTCAAAGACATTTGTACGCATAATGACATTCACTCTCTTGTTTTCTGTACAGTTGAAGAGATCAGCATGGTATTTAAAACATATTTCCCTTTGGACCTTATTGTCTTACAATTGCAAACCTCTTAAATAAAAAGAGCAAAGGCTGCTTGGCTAATTTGAAACATGAGTAACATTCATAGTGCCAGCTTACATACTTAGCGTTTTAGGTTTTCCTTTTTAAACCCAGGTCAAATATAGAAAATACGCAAAGATTAGGTTTTAATTACTCAGATGTTTTCAATGCCTGCAAAATTTTTTCAAGTCTCCATAATCCTATGAAAGAATTTCAATGGCAAAGGTCAGTATCTTCTTGGCCAACGCAATATGTTGACCTGCCTATAGATGTTCATGAAGAGGGAGGGTTGTGAAGAGGAGAGCTGGGCTCAGAAAGAACTACCTAAAAGGAAACTTAACAGACTGAATGGACTTAGCAGTGCTTACTCACAGAGCTGCTTTTGCATACATAAATGCATGTTAAAACCCAGAGCTATAGGAAAACTATTGAAACAACTGACTTAGATAAATTCTAATCTCCTCTATGTATCCTTGTGTCTTTTAAAACACAAGCGATACCGTGAATTTATGCATGTAGCATGATTTCCACACTGCTGTTCTGCATGGACTTAACTGAGTTTAGAGCACAGACTCTGTAGGTACGCTAGTGGGAAAGTATGTATGCCTAAGCTATAAGACTTGTTTAATCAGATATAAGCAAAATCTGCTAATTGTGCAGTTCGTTACTGAGAATGCAAATTATAGTCCACATGCATCATATATTACCAATCAGGTCTGAAAATGGGTGTGGGAATACTTTAAAGAAATTAATTATATGGATTTGATTGCATAATACACAGGTATTCTGTGTTTACAGGCTGAATAACTGCAGGACTGAACTATGTGAAGATGTCTTCAGGCTGATGTGTAAGGAGCCAAAATTTCAATCAACATCCAAGCTTCACTTTTCACTTCAGAAAACTATATATTGATTTATCATTTTTTCCTAGAAAAGTCTTTGATTAGAAAGGTCAACATAGCATCAATAGAAATTATTCAAAGGTATGATAATGCAATACTAACCACCTCTTATTGCCAAGTACAGACTGCTTCAGCTCAACACAACTCATTACTTAGAGTTCTGAAATGAGATAAACACCATAAAAAAAACCCAGCACACAAACAGAAACATTCCTTGTGCCACAAATCAACCTCTGTGCAAGGCTTAGATACCAACAGGTCACTGCCCACTCTTGGTGAAGGCTGTTTCAAAATGTAATACCTCCCTCATCAGAACAGTAACTACCTTTACCTTCGTTTGCAAGCAAGGCTTTAATACCTCACTTGACCTTCTCTTACCAGAAGAGTGATAGGCCTATCATGCTCATGAATGAAAAGCAATCATCCCTCCTTACTACTGAAACATCTTATGAGTCCTGAGCTTAGGAGAACCACACACTTCACTGAGCCAAGCAATGAGCTGGATGACCTGGAAAACCTGCAGAGGCTCTGTGTAGCTCATTGTCTTTTCCCATTGAATCCATTCTGCCTGTAAAATCCTGTACGGCACATTCAGCCTCAGCTGACTGAAGGGCTACAGCCCTCTCCCAGGAGGCAAAATTTTACGAACTGGTGATTCACATGTTTATTTCTGCATTGTGGAAGTCCCTGCAAGCCCTGTGCCTCTGCCTGGATTTAAATCTGACTTCTGAAAAAGGGTGCACTGACTTGAAAAGCCGGTTGACTCTTCTAGAAAGATCAAAGTTTCAGCAGCGACAGGTTGGGAAAACCAATTTGAGGAAGGCCTCAGGTTCTCCCTGGGGAGGATCCTGTTGTCCTTATGATTGTCTTAAGTGCACAGCTATAGCATATTTACTCACTTATCTTCCTGTGCAAAATCTCTTGCACGAGTGCAGACTGGCTGCACGCATCTAATATCTGCAAGTATTAAAGCCTGTAA
The DNA here is from genome assembly GCF_000687285.1 of Phaethon lepturus. NCBI lineage: Eukaryota > Metazoa > Chordata > Aves > Phaethontiformes > Phaethontidae > Phaethon > Phaethon lepturus. Next base: position 8,944 of record NW_010565670.1, read on the forward strand.
CGTTAGCAAAGGTTACCAGTGACTAAAAGCCAGCAATAATAAAGGTCATCTCTTCTCCCAGGCCTGAACTGCCTAGGAAATGGAGACATGCAAGGTTATCGATTCCAATTTCTCATCTCATTTTTGTCTGGTCAACAAGCCAGCTCTTCCCCTACCCGGGAAGGGTACAGGGCTGATGCGGAGCCACGCGCTCGCTGTGCTGCAGCTGTGACAGTACAGCTCTGCGGGGCTGAGGGCAGAGCCCTCAGGGTGGCTGCATCAGAGCCGGGCACAAGCCCCCGTGGCCCCGGCGGCCCCTTCGCAGCGTAGCATGGCGGCGGTCGCAGCCCCGGAAGAACGACACACGGTTTGAGGAGCAATGGCCTCCCATACCGAGAGCGACACGCTTAGATATGAAAAGCAGGAGGAAAGGACGCAGGCTAACATGTCTGGCATTGTACTGAGCTGGCTTTCACTCACACTTGCACCAGTTTGTGCATCAGCCATTGCCTTATCTGTCACATACCGTGCAATGTTGAAGAGCTCTGGATGGTAAGGTAGCTGGATTCGCATTTCTGAGATTCGATATCCAGGTCTCCAATTTTTAAGATCAGGCGTTTTCCCAGAGGCACTTGGATTTTCTTTTCGCAAAGAGTGTAATTTGGGTACGTCCCAGGATAGTTCTTGGATGCCAGGGTCCCGCTGTCTTGATACATCACTGTGTGCCCGCATCCTTCCCCTGCGGCAGAGAAGAAACAAGGAAGAGAAACAAAACTTATTCCTCAATAAAAAATGCCTAAGAAAATACCGGCCACATGATCATGTCTCACATGCACTTCCAGCTTTTAAAAAAGTATTTTGTAGTACTCCACCTCAGTTATGCTGTTGGAACATAGGTAACTAAAATACAGTCGTATTTCTCTTGTAAAGCAGTAGAAAGTAGGGTTGGAAACACTCATGAACTCAGATGGGTTTGACAGTCTGTACTGTACAGAGTCTCTCTGGCTTTCTGTTTTACAGTCAAACCCTACTGAAACTCTGAAGATGCAATTCCACATGTAATAGGTAGGATCCTTCCTTCAGTACTTTTCTCCCAATTATCATTCCACATTTTATTTCCATAGAAAGAACCGCCAGGGAAAAGGTAACTGAATCATACATGAAAGCACAGACATGATTTAACTACACTCTGTCACAGACCTGACTCCTCTTACTTTCCTGTCGGTTTTCTTGTGCCACCTCCACAATACAAAGAGCACAGGGAACAAGGCAAAGACGCTTCAGAAGTGGGACATGCATTGTTGACGATATGCAGGCTACTTCACAGTAGCATGCCCAGAGATGTAAGTGCTGCTGCCTCCTTGCTCAAGGAGTGAGGGTGGGCACCCACAAAGTGTTTTTTCAGGGCCCTGTGTAGGAGCCAGCTCAGCTTTGGAGCCTCTCTTTGGTGGAGGGCATCTGAGGAGCAGCTGCAGCAGAACGTATGACAACAGGAAAAGGCAGATGGAAATACATGGGGGGATGTGGGGACTGACATGGAAAACAGGAAGCATCCACAGAGGGGAAGGAAGCAGGTATCAGATAAGAGACCTTGACTGCTAAAGGAAGCAATTTTTAGTGAACTATTTAAAAGTGTACTTGTAAATTAGAATTTCTGTATAAAAGCTTAAGTGATTTAATTCTGCTGAATCTTCCAAATAATGGGAACTATTGTAATAGTGGAACTAGTACCATATATGTACATATAATAGGCAGTCCTCAGTTTTAGGTCAGTTAGGGCATAGGCACTCCTCACATATGAGTCTTGTATACTGTTATCCCTTTATCACTGCAAAATTGAAACTAGTCCTAGAAGTGTTAATAAAATAAAGAATCCTGCAGAGTTTGGAATTCACAATGTTCACTTTAACTACCCAGAATTTTACTTTTGGGGATATTTTGGTTAAACTGTTTTGATCTGTTAATTACTTTCTGAATTTCCTTTCACAATCACTAGGAGGAACAAACATAAAATTTGATAAAGATTATTTAAAAGTGAACATCTAGAAATGAAGTGTTAATAAAGAAACGTGCCATAGCATGGGTTGGGGGGGAAAGTGGCATGCTGTGCAAAGATAAGCTCCAAGCTACCAAACTTTGACTTGCTACTGTATAATTACACTGCCATTTCATCCAACTCACTCAACTGCTTTTTCATAAGCAACAGCATTTGTTTTGAAGCTTTATCATTATTACTAGCTTTGTTGCCTGCTATTTAATTTCATAGCAGGTTCATGCTTGGAATAGAGATGAATAAGAGACATAGATCCAAAACTGTATCACCATAAAACATTTTAAATAAGTTTTTTCAGATCTCCTTGTTCATACACTTTAAAACACATCTGTTGTTCAAGTTTTTTATCCAAGCTCTATTGATTTCAGAATGCATAGGAAAATGGTCAAGATAGAAGGCAAACTGGCCTCTTGATCAAATCATCTTTTTAAAGGAAACTTTCTGCAGCAGAAACAAAAATATAAGGAGCAACACCGTACATGTGCTGGCAATTTTCTGAACCCAGAGAGAGGTCCAGGCAGTATAAAACCAGATCACTTCCAGCAGGCCACAGGACAACCTTGCCACACGTGTAGCTGACTGCTGTGTAGTGAAAAAGAACTGCCCGTGACCTTTAATTTAGGCTGCGTGTTTCTAACTGTGTTTGCTTTGGCCAGCCTGATGAAAATAAAGTGACTACAGTTGGAGCTTGGTTTGCAACTTTATCCTTACTGGGAAAAGGGAAACCAAAGGGAAAAATTACACGATGACCACAAAATGCCACGGGCATGAACTCTTTAAAATCAGAAGTCTAGAGTCTGCATAGCCTTCATCTCACTGAGCCACTTTCTGGCCTGTCTCACCTCAGTAAAATCCCAAGGATCCTTTGTGGTGCAAAACTCTCCTATTTTGAAAAGACATCACTATCATGGTAAGACCCTGACAACTGTGCAGGTCAGCGAGCATTATATTTCTGCAGAAAGTTTACAGGCAAAACTGTACACCAGAGACCGCAGCCTGCCATCCTCTTCCGCCGGGGTTATATGAGGTCTTGTTCCCAGGGAATCTCCTTATTTTAAAATCTGCCTTTGAGTCAGCATTGAAACGTATTAACACAAGAACATCTTTTGAGCTAAGAGAGCATAAATGCTATTTTCTGACTTTTTTCACTGGTGGAGCATGGTCATTCAAAGTCTCCAGCTGATGAGTAGCGAGTGCAGCATCGTCCTGTACCTGTAGCGTCCCTTGCTGCCTCTGTTCTGCCTGCCTCAAGGGAAAAGGTTACGACAACAGCTCATTCGCCACACTGAAGCAACATCCAAAAAGTCAGACCAAGTACTAGTAACTGTCGCTTCTATCGCTGAAGCCTGACTGCAGCTCTAAATTTTGAGTTTCTCAGCAAGATTACAAGAGCAAAGAAAAATCATATACTGAAATTTGCTGGGAAATGCACCCAAGGGGCAGAGTCTGAAGGTAGAGAGGGAACGCAGAATAAAACTCAGGATGCAGTAATTTATTCAAAGAGAGATTTAATGACTAAAAGTAGTAAAACACTTATAAATATAACCCCCACTATATACCAAAGGCTCAGAAATGGAGGAAAATTGTAAGGAGTTAAAAACATATTCCTGTTCATATTTTCAAAAGAAAAATGTGAACAATACTACCATTACTTTTGTTCTTATCATTATTTTCCACATGAAAATTTGATTTTTAGTAGAAATGCATTGATGGAACCTCAAATGCATTGAGTTTAAAACACAGCTGCTTCTCCTTATTAAAACTATGTTTTAAATACCTGATGTCGCACTCTTTTCTATAGGCACAGCTCTTCTGGCTGGAAACGTGTGTGTTCAACTGGTCAGTTCAATGCAGGATTTCTTGTTAACACTAAATTTTCACTTAGCATACTTGTGAGAACGGCTTTTTCTCACCCCATTTGGCAAGAAGCTGTCAGCCTTGCCTCAGACATCCAGGTTTCATCCCTTCTTACTGGACGGGAGCAAAGCAAAATATTTAAGCACAAGGTATTCGGCAGCCAGAAAGTCTAAACATGCTTAGATTTAATAAAAATCTCTCCTCAGCACCAGGAGTTACTAAAAGCACATCAAACATGCTTTGTAAACCGAGTTCCCACGGGCATTTGAATCAAGATCAAGATTGTGGTCTCTGGATCACGGGCGCCTGCCCGTGGGCCTACGCTCACATTGTACCAAAGATCACACAGCGCTGGAATTAAGGCTATTTACCACAGATAAAAATAGTCTCCTGTGGCAGACAATGGAAATAACTCCCCAAGAAGTGAGAGCCACGGCCAGCACCTTCTGCCACAGCAGCGGGGCACACCGCTTGCACCTTGCCCTCTCTCGCACGGCGCTCACCAAGGGCAACGCATCCATGTAAAACCAAACCTGGGACCCCACCAGAAGATGCCAGTGCACGTCCCTGTGGAGAGGGTGAGAGGAGGTACCAGGTGGATGGAGGGTAGCACCACCTCCCATCCTCAGACACATGCATGACGGATGTGCACGGGACAAGGTGGAGGAGTTTCTCCAGGCAGCTGCGCCTGGGCTGGGTCTGACCACAGCTGCTGGCTCGTGGGCAGGAGGGCCCTCTCCACAACTGCAGCTGCCCAGGAAGGATGTAGGTGATGAAATTGATGCCCACGAACAAGCTCTGGTCCCATGCCACGAACTGCCCCAGACACAGCCCCTGACAGGGACTGTGGCTTTAGCAAAATGGTGGTGGTCCCTAAAAGCAGTGGAGTTGGGAGATCTCTGAAAATGATGCTGGTTCCTTGAGGTACCCTCCGGCCACCCAAAATCAGCCGGCTGTGCTGGCGCTCTCCTCCCAAGCCCAGTCAGCGCACAAGCCGAGCCCCGGCCTCTCAGGCCTGCGCACCCCGGGCTCTTCCGGCCCTCGCTTGCGTGCGCGAGCAGACGCGCGCAGCGCCTTCACCCAAGCACCCAGCACGTCCCCCTCACAGCTAGGGAAGAGGCTACGGGTTTTCAAATAACTGCTGTAAAGGGTTTCCACGTGCCGCACCTTTCCCTCGAACATGTTTATACCCCCCACTACAGAACGGTTACATAGCCCGACACCAAAGCGCGTTTTCAGAAGCATTGCTACAATATCCTGGCAGCAAACAGCTGCCTTTTTCATCCTTCTGATTCACCCTTACTGAGCAATTAATAACCGAGGACTTGGACTCGCTCCAGCGCTAAATTCATGTTATACCTAGGCGTGCTCACGCGCACACCAGCAGCTCCCTGCCCTCTTCCACCCCACTGCACAAGCCCCATCGGCCACCAGCATTGCCCCCTCAGCCTCTCTGGCTACTGACTCCCACTACCTGCTGCCCCTGGGCTGCTGATCTCGTCTCACCAGGACAAGGACCCCCAAAGCAACCTTGTTTCCCTCTCTGCCTTTTCTCTCCCAGTTTGACATCCTTTTGCACGCCCGCCTGCATGGTGGTGCTCAGGACAAGGTGTGGTGCTCCTACCCTGTGGAGGCCAGGGCACAGAACTGGTGGGGGACTGCTGGCCTCTCCTCCTTCCTTCCCTCCTCTCTTCCTTCCCTTGGGAGAAGAGAGCAGAAAATTGATTTTGTATACCTAAATTTTTGATTCAGCCAAAAATCAGCGTTTTCTGAAAAGCCACAGCTGCAAATGGACACAGCCAAAGTGAAGAAGACATCACTGAGTTGAGGGTACAGCTTTGTGAGCTCTGATGAGAAGCCCCACGAGGAGAAACGAGATTCCTCGTCTTCCATGTTGCTTTCCCTGAAGTAATAACGCCAGCTTATTACAAGATACAACAGTGACTGAGTCAAGAAGGAGTTCTGCACCCATGTTTGAAAGATTTGAGTTATGCATAAGAACAGATAAGTATCTAAAAAAGAAATCAATTCTTTCCAGTCAAACCTGTGCCCTCCCTGCTCATGTGAGATAGGAGGAAAGACATGGGAAAAAACAAGTTTTTCCGCAACATGCCATCCACATCCACTGGCGTGGTCTGACGACACTTCAGGTTTCCATACATCTGCTCTGACCTCTGTCACTAACAGAACTGTGCACGCTGTGAGCACGAACAGGTTTGTACCTCCACTGCTGCCTGAGGCGGCAGAGTAAAATCCAGAGTTAAGTGCTTCATCTCTAACCTCTCCACTGCCAAACCTGCGTCAAGACCATCAGCTCTTTACTGCGTCATTATAATGGAAGAGAAAGACCACCACGCGACCAGGACCTACAACCATTGCTTCTCCAGAGAACGATGAAGCTGTCAGACCTTTGTGCTCTTCCCGGACCTGAGCTCAAGCAGGTAACAAAAATGAAGGGCAACATCACGGGCCTGAGGCATCGCTGGGCAGGCCAGTACCCCCAATCCTCCTCCCCGGCAGCGCTGGGTCCCACAGCCGCAGGCATCACGGGGGGCGGTGGGGGGGGTGACCACACATTTGGGCATTTTGCAAGCCACCAATTTCAGGGCAGATGTCATTCACGCCGGCTGAGCAGCTGGCTGAGCCCTGCCTCTAAAGAAGTATATAAATCCACAGCAGGTTTTTTTACATTCTTAACAATATTTTGTGGATACAGCAAAAGCTATTTTCAAATAAAAAAGAAACAACTGAAAATTAAGGCAAGTCTATAATCATCTGAAAAAACAGTGACTGCAATCTTCCATAGCCTTTAAATTAGTATTAATATCTTTTCAAGACAAGAAGTCTCCCACTTTGCAGTATGCCCTACTGCAAAAGGAGAAATGAATAGCATGTAAACTTTTTCTTTGAATTGCATTTTAATTTGTTTGACTCCCTTAGGTTCCCAGGAAACATTTTAACTCCTGTGCTGCAGCAGTTCCTCGGGACACCCATTTTGCTGCCCAAGCTAACCAAGCAGTGGTTGGGAGAAGGGCCGAGAGCAGGACGGGAAGACAGAGCAGCAGAAGAAACAAAGGAACATTGTGGAGTGCTGATTTCGTTGCTCAAATTATTGACTTACCAACTTCAAAGGGATGCAAAAGGAGAAGGAGGTCAAACAAACCACAGCGCGTTTTTCCCTCCTCTTCACAGACATTATTTACTGTAATGTCCCTCTTAAAGTAGGAATGAGAAAGCAGCAAATGATCTCCAATTGGTTCCACAGTGGTTCCATAAATCACAAATTCCCACCACGCACCCAGCTGCGATTGCCCTCCCAGCCGATCAGGCTGCGGCTGGGGGCTGGCTTGCCTCCGGGTGTCCCCTCAGCCAGCCTCAGGAGGTGCTCTGCCTCAAACATATAAGAAGCTGTTTTGGTAACCAGTTTTATCGCCATCATCAAGCATAGAAAAAAATCCCCGACAACTATTCTAAACGTCTTATCTAGCAAAGTGCCTTACATCCGTGCTACTATTTTTCAAAGTTAAAGAGTTTTTTTAGCAGTTGCAAGCACAGTCATATGCCAGTAGCCATACTGTGTTGACCTACATAGCAGTGACTTTGCTGGATTGCCACAACCAGCCTGGGCAGCCTTTACTACCACAGAACCCTCTCACCTTTGCAGAAGTTTGCAAAGACAAAAACCTAGAGAGATCTGAGATTTGATTTATTCAGCTGCTAAAAAGAAAACAGAAATCTCTTTATAACCAACTTCTTCCATCAACAGGAAGCCATGTTCCACTGAAGAGGGAACGTCACACTCAGTATTCAGGCTTGCAACCTTAACAAGCAGTAGAGTAAATCTTACTTAAACTAACACAAACACGAACAAGAAACTCACGCACCAAAACTCTTCCAGTTTCACTGTATCCATAAAGAATCGGTTAATTTTCCTGCTTAATAGAATAACTTTCTGGAGAGCAACCATCTTGTCTGCATATACATCTTAGGGACTTGGGTCAGGATGAAGCCTAACGCTACCAGGCTACATTGGCGCAGGAGACCTCAGTGACAAGATAATTCAGATTACCGTAGAAATCACAGTGCGAAAAGAAGAGAACGGCAGCTACAGCCTGGTAGTCCCTTCCCTATGAATTATTTATGAGGACACAGGATTAAGCAGTTGCTGCATTCTGTAAAGAACAAGATCCTGCAATACGTAAGGGACAAGGTTTACACAAAAATGTAAATAGCATCATACAGTTTTCTTGCTTTGCTTCTATTAAATATACAAATAGTAGCAAACGAGGTTTGCCTTTGCTTTTCAGTATCACTATCTGGTTCCATCACAATCTGTGAAAGACAGACAGTACCAGAGTACATGTCAAAAATAAATATGTTTTAGTCACTGCTTCCAGGACTTAGGCAGCATACCCAAATGTAGTCCTCCAAAGAAGTGAGTTTCAGCACTGGAATTTGCTTTTCAGCACTCCAAATACAGCACTCTCGAGCTTGTGGGTGTGAGAAAACTTCCATGCCTTTTCAACTGCTGCAACAAAAGAGGTTTGTAATTTTTAATTTATTTACTTATTTTCTGCATAGCTGCATTTAAAATTTGTCAATGCTTTTCTTTTATAGAGGTTGCTGTGATCGACCACCCCAACATTTTATTGGTCTGTGTGTTTTTTGGAAACAGATATGAGAATGGAGCCAGGACCCTGGTGAAGCTTCAGTCCTAAAAAGGCTATGGGGAACAAATATCCCACAGACAGAGGTTTCTTCCCTGTCCCTCTGCCCACAGCACCCCAGCAATGCAGCAGGGAGATGGAACCCCCTCCCACCCCGTGCTGGGGGACGTTGTGCCATTAGGGCATCTCCTCTGATGCTGCTGATCTGGGGCAAACAAGCAGTTGGATTTTTATTAAGGGCTTTTCAGGCAAAATAGGAAACGCTAATCTTCACTGAGAGACGTATCATATATATGCAAATTGTTTGCTCTACTTTCTCCATCTGGTTCCCCCCCCTCCCCCCCCTGGTTTTTCTCTTTGCTATGCTTTACTGGAGATTAACTTACAGTTATATTGCACCAAATTTGGACTGTGTGGGAAACATATGCTGCAAGCTCAGGGCCAGACGCGAATATTGGGTTGCACAGGAATAGGAATATTCACAGCAGTGCTAAGGACTGACAAACCCACAGGGACAGGAAATTCAGAGGCACCAGGGTAAGAAGAGGCTGAAGCAGAGCTGTTCCAGTTACAGTAGCAGGTGGGAAGGCAAGAATTCAAGACAGCTTTAATTTGGGTAAGAGGAAATGGCTGAACATGATAGGATGAAGCTGTCACCCCCCCCCTTTTTTTAATATGCAATTCCCTTGTTAGTGTGATACAAGTCAAGCAAGACTGACAGTTATCAATGATGAAGGGTGGTGTTTTTTCTTGAAATCAAATCTGTCCCGGCTTACTTGAAAAATCACACATTCACCTTTCTTGCCCGTATGCCTAGGTGGAATACGTGATTTGTTAGTAAGAAAGGACAACAGAAAGCATGCCACCTTTTTCCTCAAAGCAAATTATGCAACCCCCCCCCATTATCCTCAAGGTATAAATTAACACATATCTCAAAAGAAAAATAACTGGTTTGTGATAGAAACAATAATTGCCATTTATTAGAAAAACATAATTTTCTGTTTTGCCTTTTAACTCAGTCAACCCAACTTCTAGGAAACTAGCTATTTCCTCCATGGTTATTGCAATCTAACAACAACTGGTTCCTTACAACTCAAGTAGAAATGGAAGCAAAAATTAACTGAGCTGAGATGAAGATACAGCCAAAGAGCTACATCAGTTTTCTGACCTGGAGTACCAAATGCAAGAAATAACTTTTTTTTTTCCTCCAGTATTCTCACGTGACCAGCCTGCCTGATACCAGTCATCAAGGTATTAGTCAGAATGGTATGCTGAGAGGCTCCGTAAACCAGGAAATTTTGTGATCTCTCTGGTTCATTGTGGTTACATATAGTTGCTGTGAAATATATTTGAAATTAAAAAAAAAATAAAGAAAGAAAGCAGCCACACCATTACTTAAGTACTATAGTGTTGGTTGTGGCACTGTATGTGATCTACAGCATCATTTCTGTGTTTATGTGACATGTTAATATCAGACTGCATAAAAGATATTTGCAAATGGATGTGAAAAATAGCACAGAAGAGAATGTACACCACTTTTACTGAAACGCCGTAATTTTATTTGACTGGATTTTTTGATTAGCAGAAGTATCAAACAGTCATATTCTCAAGTTTTGAAAGAGGGTACAGCAGAAAGGTCTGAACAGGTTTTCACTCCTCTTGAGTGAATATCTCAGTGTAACTGCTAGATTTATTTTGGTACAATATTATTTTGCTTTCCATCTAGAGAAAGGTGAGAAATTCACAGGGACTGAATTTCATCTAAAAAAATTAGCAGATTCATTTTCAAAACACAAGTATTAGCACTTGTTGAAAATCAGTATGATCTCAGATACCTGTTTTAAGGACCACAGGTTTAACTACACCTCTTCTATCTGTGACAAAATACAAACAGATCAGCAAGTGCTGATTTCAACCCTTCCTGGGTTTGAAAATTACCACTACTTACGACCACCCAAGTACTCACTGCATGTCGCACAATACTTCATATCACATCTTATCCATTGAAACTCTGGTTTAAAGCCTTCAGCTCTGTGGCTGCCAGGAATTTCAACTTCAATTCCCCTATACCATGCTGACACAAGAAACATGGGATGATACAAACCCTTGGTCTCAGGGAGAAGCAGAGACAACAGGGACAGCAACAGCTCCAGCACTAGCCATGGACCTCACTGACAAAGCCAGAATCCTTGAATTTATTTTACAGATTAAAATGTTAGGGGTTTTTTTCCATACCTGGAGGACAAAATGGACTTTTTTTTAAAATGAGCTCATTTTACAAATGAAGCGTAGCTGACTACTAAGTCAAAGCAACCCACCAACACAGAACTGGTGTGGCACCAGAGCAAAACACAAGTAGCTTCAGGCAGAAGCCGCACGTCTCCATTCTACGCAGTTACCACAGCTGCAACAACAAGGCTCAGGCACGTAACAAAGCCATTCTGTTCGGATGGGGGAAGAAATCCACCTATGTTTCCAGTGTTTTGAAGTCTCTCCTACTACATCATGAAGAAAAGTTTTGTTTGATTTCTAGCAGGACACATGGGCCTTTGTATAGCACGAGGGATCGCATCCAGAATTCCCCATGTGTTTTTGTAACTTGAAATAAAACAAATAAACACAATTTTTATCCAGTAGACATGAACATCTGGAAGATGACATCAACATGACTTCAACTTTAATGTCAAAGCATTAGACTGAAATCCAATATGATTGAACAATTTGTGGTGCAAGTGCCAGAAACTTGAACATCACAGATTAAAACTGTGATGGAAACAAGGTTTTCTGCAGCAGCTGAGGGAAGAAACAACATTTTAGAGCTTCACAAAATGCCTGATGAAGATTATTGTAATTACAGTAGCAGCCTGAGCTTAACTGTGTGATACTAAGTATCAAAATTAAGATCCTGGTCTTGTAAGAAGCCTTGGGTCTGGGCTTCTAGCCTTGCCCTGCTCTGCTTTCCCCATTTGTCCCTCTTCATGGCGCATGAAAACATCTTTACTGAAGCCCTTTGGCAAAGGCAGCACAGCCTGGGCGCACTCGTCCTTCCCTCTGCCTACGCGGAGGAGCAGCACAGAGCTGCTGCCACGAGACAGCAACCCCGTCTCATCAGGGGAACCGAAATAACCAGTACAATCGCTCTGGGACTGGAAATCCTGCTCGGGGAGAATGAGAAAGTCCCACCATCCCTACACTAAGCCCTCAGGTCTTGGAAGGAAACTCCTGAGAGGCAAGTCCTGGCTCCAGTGAAAGAAGAGACAGGGAGAGAGGGAATGAAGGGCCAAAATGTGTACTCCTCGTAACACTCTCAGCTACCAGGCTTAATTATACAGGATCAACAATCCTAACCATAACTACTGGCAGCCTCTCTATGTGCAAGCGTCCAGCCAACCTCAAAAATGTGGCACTCAATTTTCACAGACAAAAATCAGTTTAATTAGATAGTTCATAGTTTATTCTGAAAGCAAAAATGAAGATATCTGTATACTCTTAAAACTAGTCAAACCACTATCCTTTTTTATTTAAGCATCACTATTAGTTTGACCCTGTTTGAAGTTTCCTACTCCCAGTTGTAAGGCTAATTAAACCTTTTGGGGAAGTTGTGTGCTCATTCTTATGCATTGCTATTAACATTTTTTTTATTGCAGATAGTTGGGATCCAACGCCATTCCACTGAATCCAGTCAGAAGGATTTTTATTTTGATTTTGTCTGGCTTGTTTTATTCTTAGCAGATGGTGCAAATCCATGTGTTGATAAGTACACACCACAGGAGAGCATCTGATAATATACAGCCAGCCCCAAACTACAGTGATGTCTCTGCTGAGGACTTCAGTGCCCACCACCACTCAGGATCACACTTCTTGGCACAGTGTGTTAGCTCAGGTGGGCTTTCAAAACTATACCACTTCTGGTACCTGAAATGGCTTTGGAGCATCTCTATGCAGTAGCATAAGCATCCTCAAAGTCGGTGTTTTTCAAACTATTTTTTAATATTGTGCTACATATGTAACTCCAATGGATTAAAGAGGGCACAGTTTTGATAAATGTAAGTGAATGTATTTTTGCACATGCAAATCAACAAGTAATTTGCATGAAATATGATTCATCAGCCATGCATGTTACATGCAGGTAACAACTTTCCCAAGGCATCTTTTTCTCCCTCCTTTGTCAGTGAGACTCCCAGTGGCCTTTGCTGTCTCTGATTTTGTTTTAAATACGTCCCCTGATAACCTAAAGAGAAGTACATATAAAGGACTTAGAGATATTTATAGCAAAGTCTGCATGACTGAAAACATTGCAGTTTTCATGTGTACAGGCATTGCTTATGAACTGCAACCGGAAAACTGTTGCCTCCCTCTTCAGAGATTCTAGTCAGCACTCACAAGGCAAGACAGAGGGAGCCCAGGAAGGAAGCAGGCATAAAGACAAAATGCAAACAAGCTGAAAATTTACCAATCACTTATATTCAGAAACTGGAGGGGGCTGGGTACAAGAAAGACTCATCTCTATCTGCATTTCAGACCGCTGGACATGGGCATGCAAAGTGGATTAACATGATCACACCAATATTCCTCAGTACGGGTTTTGTACAAGCCCCTGAGAACAGGCTTAGTCTCTCATAATTACTGCATATGCTGTTGTCACATCAAATAACAGCCTCGCCTCAAAATGCTTCAAAGTCAACTGCCCATCAGCTCTTCCAACTGGGCACTGGGCACAACTGTTACAGACAGGAATAGGGCAGGCAAAGTTCGAGTAAAGCGCAGCACTAAAACACAACGTGAAAATAAATGACTTACAGCAAAAGCAGTGGCTTAAATCTTGTTCGTAATAGAGTAAAATCCCCCTTTCTCTCATCCTTTCTTACAAGCAGCCAACCCTCAGGTCAGTTTTAAGTCCTACTAGCCAGAAATGTAATAGAAGATGACTCAGAACTCAACTCTGATTTAGGTATCTGCCACCCACAGTTATGTGGTTCCAGATCTTGCTCAACAGGACCAGAAGGAAAACCAGAGAACGGTGAAAGGCCACGATAATATGTTCAGCTTTTCTCTCCTTCTGCCTTGGGTTCAAACCACTGGAAGGAGATTTTGTAAAGAGATATCAGCTCAGGCACAGCTGTGTGAGGTTGGCAGGCAGAGAACAAGGTATATTTTGTGGCTGTCAGCAAAGCACTGGCAGCCGAAACCACAAGAGAAGTTAAGATCAGCATATAGCAGAATAAAAAGGGAAAAGAAGAACCTTTTATTATATATCCCAAAGTTATTTATTACTCAAGCACAATGATAGGAGAGATATTTTTCCCCAGGTGAGACCTACTAAGCTTATAAATATGTCTTAATTAAAATCAGTTCCCTAAATGCTCAGCCTTTTCTGTCATCATTCTATGAACAACAAAATTCCATGTTTTGTAGATGTCCTTGGACACCACAGACATTTAACATTTTAAAGAGCAGGAAGAGAGCCGACACCTGGCTCTCTACACAGTCACACTCAGATACGAGCTGTTCTACAAAGTAACCAAGCCTGGTGAAAAAAGGGGACTTTCCTGAATTTAGAAGTTAAGTAAGAGAACCAAAGCTGTAACAGCCAGCTTCATCCTTGTTCTATAGCATCCCTTAGGAAAAACTGAAGGGGAAGGTGAGCTGGTCATGAAAAAAAGCAGGTTGTACAGCCAGCTCATGCAAAGCCAGAAAAATGTACTACCTTATTTTGAAAAATGAGTATTTTTAAATCAATATATTTAAACCAGCACATATTTCTTTGAACCAGCTGGTGAGAGACACCAGTGGTGACAAGATACAGAATTAGCTGAAACTGGAGCCTGATTCACTCTGGCACTTCTCATGCTCCATTACAACTTTTAACTCAAGTCAAGAAGCTTCCTACAAACAGGAAGTTTGTACCCACTTACCCTTATCTCCTTTCCCTACTGGTACGCCTTTAGAACACTTAGGCCCTAATTTATAGGGTAATACCAATAAGCAAACAAATAGAGTAATTGCCCCCTGAGGAGAAAGGAAAGACGGGTCAAAAAATCTCTCCTGCCTTCCAGACACTGGGCAGACTATCTCATAAATTTACGTTTGGTCCAAAGAGAATCAGGCAAAAATATTACTTGTGCTTCCAAGCTGCTAGTTTGATAATAGAAACATTTTTAACATGGAAACAACAAAAGTGCTTTTACCAATTAATTTGGGAATACAGACAAGGAATAGGATTCATACTTACTGCTTAGTGTATGCGCTAAAACCCCCAGAAATCCCAGCAAACTTACTGACTCTCCAAATTACTTTCTCCTTGATGTTATCACAAGCGAGACAAACATTGCTGAAAGAGGAAACAAACAAACAAACAACCCACCACCAAAATACTGATGAAAAGGGGAGATTGAGAGAACATTTTTTTCTTTGCTGCATGTGTGTTTCCTGGCGCATATTAAGTTAGAGTCTCTAAACGGGGAAACATGTTGAGGACAGAACAGCAAAGCTGGCATGGTGCTGACAAGTGGAAAGGCGACACAAGTCATCCAAATTCTCCCTTCTGTGGGGATCTGTATCAGGAATCTCCTTTAATAGGAAGTTATGGGGAAAAACAGGTATAAATCAGCCAAGCAGAGTACTTTGTACCACTGCCTGGATGCAATGCTAATGCACAGCACTGGGTTGTGGAATTTGCAGCCAAGTTGGAACGTTAATACGGGGGCTACTAATTTTTCCGAATGCGTTGTCAAACTCATTACCGTGCCTAGTTGCCAGTGTTAGCTACTTTACCAGGAGCCGTCAGTGAACTCTCCTAAGATGGATGCAACAGGCCGTGCAACGCCACAGCCAGAAAGGTGCAACTCCTCGGCAGGAGCCGCCAGCCGTACCTGCAAGTGACGCAGGAAGCTTCACTATTAGCCCCATAAAAACGCGGGGGAAAGAGGAGAGCACCCGGGCCCTAACCTCAGCAAGCCGCCGCATGACAACAGGGCTAGCAAGGTCCCCTTCAAGATGCCAGAAAGCCTCGGTCCGGCGCGACTAAAGGGCACATCCTTTCCTCAGGCAGGTAGCAGAGCAGACCAGCCCGTCCCCGCGGCC
>NW_010565671.1:0-444 GCF_000687285.1 Phaethon lepturus
GATACCTAGGACATACTTCTGCATATTGGAGTACGGCTGATAGGAATGTGAGAGGCATGGTGGTAGAGCAAGAGCAGTCCCCCAGTGCTGCCTGCACCTCACCCAGCAAACCCCGCCTCTTCACAGCTCTCCCTGGGCCAGTGTCATGAAGAATTTGCAACCTGCTGACCAAGGTGAGAGCCTAGGATGCAAAGTATAGAATTATAAGGGCAAATACTTCTTCCATGTACATGCGGTGTCCTAGACAAACTGAGGCACCCCAGATGTGTCTTTATACAGGGTTCTTACACCCTTCAATCATCCAGGCACAAGACGACTTGATTAATCACTAACACCCACACTACCGATTGCAACAACATCTCTGCAGCGGTCTTGCTGTTTGCCTATTCACCCAAATGTCCCTGGAGCAAACTTTGCCAGAGTTACTGATCTCTGATGCCAGAT
>NW_010565672.1:0-315 GCF_000687285.1 Phaethon lepturus
TGTTCTCTCACGACATGAAATCAATGTTTTTTCCATTAGAGCTGTCCGAACATCACCTTTAGAAAGCGTATTGCTCCCAGGTCTGCCACATGTCCTTCTGAGATAGCTAGAAGGCTTGCAAAAAGTGCAGGGTCACTTGCAGAGACTCTGCTGCAAAATGTGCATATGCATGCACATACCATCTGAATGTTTATTTTGGTGCTCTCACTGCTGGGTAGGGTCTACAAAAGCTGAAGTCAAGCCAGAGGTGGGAAAGAAGACTGTGGCATGTCCAAGAGGTGAATGTATCAGTGGCAGTGAGGAGGGGTTGGGCAT
>NW_010565672.1:485-2083 GCF_000687285.1 Phaethon lepturus
TTGTTTGCAGAACAGGTCACAGAGTAGGCGTCACAGAAGGGCATGACTTCCTGTGGAGGGATCTGTCACAGGGAGGATGACTTTGAGTGTGGGTGGAGTCTTGCCTGAGAAAGTGGAGATGCAGGGTAGAATGTGGACTGTGTCTCTGGGGCAGAACTGGCGAATGTCTGCTTAGCTGGAGATCCAGTTTCCCAGGGTATGGGAAAGAGGATTCCAGCAGAGAACCTCGAGAAGAAGTTGGACACACTGTGATACTAGCCTGGAATCATGTCTGGACCTCCAGAAGTGCTGCATATCCTTGTGCCATGTTGTTCTCTTCTTGTGTTTCCATACAGTGGAGTGGGATTCTCTTGAGGTTATGAATATTTCTCGCCAGATGCAAACCCTTGTGCCGCTGCCTGACTGATGTAGGCCAAAATTTTCACTGCTTTTTTGGGGACAGTTGTTGTTGTGGGAGGGTGGAGCTTCCACATGGTGTCCTTGTGCAGTGGTCAGCATCCATAGCAGATTTCACAGCCGTTGATGTTGCCATGATGGTTCCTTGTTCCTCCTCAGGCAGGATTTGTAAGGTATAAGATTGCTGGTAAGGAGGAAGGTACAACCTTTGGGTGCTTGATTTGCCCTACTTGTGCACTTGCACAGTTGGCACTGGTAGAGATGGTGTGTCCTCTTGTCAACATGAACTCCTGATATGTGCATATATGTGCCAAACCCTGCACAGCAGCCCAGCTCTGGTGTTCTATCGTAGACGTGCTACGGAAATCCTTGGGAAAGGCCATGGGCCATGTTGTGAGAAGAGAAGAGTGGGAGATGATCTGCTTGTGTTGAGAAGACATGTCCCAGAGTGGGAATGGAGGATGCCTAGAGAAAAGCATGAGGCAGCGAGGCCATGGAGTGTTCTAATGCAGGATCCTTTCCCAGGTTCCAAGGGTCTGGAGTTGTAAGCCTTATTGATCTTCGGCTTGTGTGTGGTATTAGAAAGCCCACAATGTATTTTGAGGTTTTCAGATTCTCCCACCAGGGCCAGTAGGTTCTGGTGCTGCTACCTCATGTAAGGTGACGTGATGCAAGGTGATATTTGGGACTTCAAGGATTTCTCTCCCCATGGAAAGAAAAATTCTCCATTTTGCTTCTACCACCAGATTCATTCTGGAAGTAGGGAAGGCATTGCAAACTTTCCCTAAGTTCTTTTTCCAGGTATCTTGTTGCTCTCCTTAGTAGCATCAAGTGTTCCGGCAGAGGAGAGTGACTCCAGCTAAGTGTTAGAAAGAGGGATTTTCTTTCTCTTGTCCTCCATCTCTGTCCCCCAGGCTGTGGATTTGTGTGCCTGACCAGAGAAGTAGCATGAAATACACCAGGCTATTTTGATGTTTTGTCAATGTTTGTAACACCAGCAACACTATTTCAAAAGTGCTGGACATCTTATTTTCTGAACAGAAATTGAAGAAAGAAACAAAAGAATCCCCAAACCCAAAGCACGGCCCCTTCCCAACAAAACCCAAATCAAATTCTCCTACACAGTCAATATCATCTGTTATGGTGGTGTGCTTGTTCGGTGGTGTACTTGTCAAAATGTGTGTTCTTCTCTCAGGGCATGA
>NW_010565673.1:0-7731 GCF_000687285.1 Phaethon lepturus
ATCCACTAGGTGGGTCACCTGGTCATAGAAATCTTAGAGTATGAGGCAGCTGCAGGCAGCCTGGAGAGCAAAGTCCTGGGGGAAGAGCTCCCTTTCATCTGGGTTTTGACAGAAGACTGGACAAATGGCTAGAGAAAGTATTAACAGTGCCAATTTGTCATTGTGTGTTGCTCGATTGATTCTCCACTAAAGTTTATTTTAAAATAAATAAATAATGTAAATAAATAATGTAAATACGTGAGAGCCGTACAACAACCGTTAGAAGGGCAGTGCTCTCCTTCTCTGAGCTGGCCTCCAGGAGAGTGGACAACACGCCCCGAGAGGGAGTTTCCGCTTCTGTGCTTTTAATGATTGTGTCAGTGTTTGAGGTGAAATGAAGAAATTCATACTGGAAGCAAAATCAAAGCGTCCTTGGCCTTTTGTCAACCACCGCTCTGTGCGTCTGCTTCCCCGTTCCCAGACTTTCCCCCGGCTTCAGGGTTCCACGGGCCAGGCAGTGCGAGGGGAGGTGTGCCAGGAGCTTGGTGGTGAGGAGCTGACGTGGGGACAGGGGCGTGCAGCGGAGAGCCTGCCCGCGTGGCACGCCGGGCACGCCAGGCAGCTGCCTGGCAGCGGCCAGGGAGCCTTTGGCTTTCACGCCAGCGGTGATTCACGCTGCTGAGAGGAAAGAGGCAGCGCAGGCAGACGTCCTGCTCCTGCTGACTGCGCGGCTGAGGTTTTAGAAAAGTGAATGGACCTTATGTGACAAGGAGTAGTGGAAAATGCTTGCAACACGGGGGCTTGTTCCTGTTAATGTCAGAGCTTTTTAGTACTGCAGCAAGCATTGAGCACTTAGTAGCATCAAACCTAAGATTAAAGAGCGGATTTAGCTGTTCTGTGCTAGGGCTTGTACTTCTGAGCACGTACTGATTAATATCAGTTTTCATGCTGGCTGACTCACAGCTCCTAAACAACAACCAGTATCTTGTGGGCTTGGTTATTTTCTCTAGTATTCCTCTACCCACACCTAGAATGTCCACGCAGTAGTGTGGGAGCACATCTAGCCTCTCACTATTATGCTTCTTGGGGCAATTTTCTTGCAGTTGGGCAATTCTTATGGGCTAGAAAAATAAACTCCATGTTTGTCATGATTCTAGGCCTCGGTGTTTGGCTGGTTTATACACCCTTTTTCATTCACGTCCATGTTTAGCTCTGGGTTTTGTCAGTGATGAGTGTGTATCCCACTACGCTATCATAATCCAGTATTTCTATCACCAACACACACACACAAACACACACAAATTAGCAGTTGAACTTCTAAAACTTTGAGAATGATTTGAACATATATGTTTTTACACATGCGGGTTTCACTTGCCTTTGATTTTGATTCTTAGAAGATACCTGCTTTGAAGCACTTCTGAGCTCTGGGAACTTAATTCCGTTTTAATGAGAGTCCAGATTGTCTTAATTGCATGATACTTGGCAGTATTAAGAAAAATAGTAAAAATCATGAGACCTTTGATACTTGCCAGAGGTGTACCAGAACCTGTGGGTAATTTTTTACATGTCTTATTCTCCAGCCCAGTTTTCAGGTGTGGCTGACTATTAATGCTTTCTAGTCAGTGGACATGAGCTTTAGTCATGAGTACCTTTGTTTTCTACATCTCATATGACACACAGTGCCTGAAAGCTCTGTTTATTTTTTAAGGAAGATATGAAAAACTGCTTTGTCGTAGGTGATTGTCTCGGTATTTATCATTATGATGCTAAAGCCCTGTCAGTTCACTTAATGTGTGTGCATGAGCACGTGTGTTTGTGGGTATACATCACTGTTAGCAGATTTCTCTTTCTCAAGCCATGCTAGTTACTCTGACCATTAATTCAAAGCCCCAGAGACGGGACAAGGCAGAAATGATAGTTAATGATGGACTGGAGAGCTTGTGCTGTTTGGATTATAACAATACATGTCAAGAAACAGGCTAATTTTTGGTTATACTCCCTTTGAGCTGGATTCTGTGTCCACTGGAATCAACAGGCTTGGTTTTGTTGACTCCAGCAAAACACGAGACATCTTCTGGAGGTTGACCCACCTCCAGTTCAGACAAAATGGCACCATCTTTAAGGGCATGAGATTTTTCTGGAGGGCTGAGTATTTCCAACTTCTCTTTCCCATTATTTTACTGTTATTCCCACTTACTAGTAAATCACCAGTAAACTTTGCTGCTTCTTTAAATGAAGTTGGATGAATGATGCCAAGTGGACCAGCTGGGCTTCATCAGGAGGGGGAGGCAGCAGTGGGGCTGCTGAAGTTGGAAGAGGTTGTGGGTATTTCCATGAATGTGCTGCAGAAGGGAGAATCACCTGTGAAGAAGAGTTGACTGAGCCCTGAGGTGCCTCGTTTGGGGTATAAAAGGCCTGGAAATGTTTTGTCTTGTGTTTGCTTTCTGTCTTGAGAGGTAGAATAGAGACAGAAAGCTGGGGCCAAAAGGGTGCTTGCATGCTGATTTTCTCCTTGGCTCTGAAAGCAGTTGGTGACAAAAGCAATGAAACCAAAAGGTATGGTTATTCCTCATTTCTTCAAGTCTTCTGCAGGAAGCAAGTGCCTTTTCTTGTGCTGATTCTGTGCTTGCTGATGCTGGGCAATAATTCAGTGAGGTTTTGTTTAATTTTTCCTGAGTTTTTGTGAATCATTTGAGTCCACTTAACTGCAGTTTCTTTAATGCCCTTGTTTTTTCTAAGCCATCCATGAGGAGGTAAGTGAATATGTGTGGCTTCTAAAGGTGTATTTGCTAACTGATTTGAGCTACCTCTGCTGTTTGCCTGTACCCATTGACCTGGTAGTAGCTATGAACAGAGATAACTGCTGTCACTGGGCAATTATGGTTTTATTTTCTCCTGACAAAAAGTCCTGCTTTAAGACATGTTTGGAGCCTGGGCCCTGTTTTTGTTATAAAAACAGGGGTATGCTTAATATGTCTTAATTAACACTTGGTAGGAGCTGAAGGAAGACCAAGCATTTTTGTAGTTGTGATTCAAGAGCATGAGCTGAGCTAGTCAGCCAGTTAACTTGTGGACAGGAGTACAAGTGGGACTGAGCCCCCAAAATCCCTTTGATTTCTAGACTTGTTAAGTCTGCAGATCTGCAAATAAATCTTCCAGGTCTAGGCACCGAATATCGCTGTAAGATAAACCTGTTTGAGTGCTGCTTGACTACAGTTACAAGGAAGTTCTGTGCCTCTCTTGTGAGTGGAAGAGGATTGATTTGTCTTTCTGCTACCCTGTCTCTCATCAAATACATGTAGCCCTGGTATGCAAGACTTGCCATAGCGTAAGAGAACAATTTTTGGTGCCTGTGCTTGCAAATGTGACTGTTCCTTCCCCTTTCCCAGGTGCTCTTCCTCCTTTCTCCAGTGTAAACTCTGCTGCTACCGTTTGCTTGCCTGAGGCTTTCTACATTATCCTGTGAGTATGATCTCAGCCTAAAATCCAAACCAAGACATAAACACAGCAGCAAGCAGCAGAA
The DNA here is from genome assembly GCF_000687285.1 of Phaethon lepturus. NCBI lineage: Eukaryota > Metazoa > Chordata > Aves > Phaethontiformes > Phaethontidae > Phaethon > Phaethon lepturus. The sequence continues at coordinate 3,503 of NW_010565673.1, forward strand.
CTGTTGGGTTTTTTGCCTGTGTTGTCTGTTTCTGGAGAAATGACCCTTGTGTTTAGCATCTTGTTTAAGTTGCTGATGTGCTCCCATGCCTTTGAAAGGTTACCCTGCGCTTGCCTGTGGTATGCTGCTCCTAATCATCTCCATTTGTGGCTGACACACACTTGTCTCGTTTTACCTGTCTGTGATCTGGAGATGGGGTCGGGAGGAGGAATTGTCCTGCTTGCTTAACCTGGGATGGCAGGCAGCCCCGCAGAGCCCTGGCCGCCTCAGGCAGGGACCTGGATACTCCTGTGAAACAGGGCAAGAGGAGGGCTACTGACCGCGGGTCTCCTGTTAAAGCCCTTCGTGGGAGTAACAGTGCACTGGCAGAGGGGTCTGGATATGCACGTATGCCGCTGCCCAGCAGTGGGGACAGGATGCTTTAATATAAGGTGCACTGATGCCCCATGCCAGCACTGGAGGGGAGCTTTCTCCTGTGCCAGGCTCCAGACTGTGGCTGTGCTCCTCTGGGAGCCCCTTGGTCCCCTTTGGTTCCTGTTCCCCCTCCCTCCTCACCTCTTCATGGAGCCCAGGCTGGAAGCTGGTTGCACCACCCGTGACCGATACTCGTGAAAGAATCGCTGTGGTGTGTACAGGAGCTGTTTGGGAGCAAGGGCAAGCCTGGGGCACTGAAATGAGCACGCTTGTTGCAACTTCTCCTGTGCGGCCGTGGTTTCAGTTCTTGCACTCCTCCCCTCCTCGCTGATGAACGCTGTAGGAATGCACTGAGCCAAAGTCTCTGGGTCTCTGTTTAAATTTTCACTTTTCTTGACTCTTTGAATAAAAGCAGCTAAAAAGAGACACAAAATATTCTGGGCTCCAAAATACAGCGATGCTGTGCTGCTGGAGCATTTTCAAAAATGGCCCATGGACTCTTAGGTTTTCCCAAGAGTTGAGTCAGAGGGAGCTCCTTCTCAGAGAGCAGGTACCTGGCTCCTATGACTTGTGTCCCTCTAAGATACATTCATGAGAGGAGTGAAATCATTAGCAGCTCACAAAAGCTTGGCTTAAGATTTTAAGATGCGTTAAGAGGATACAAACACTCAAAAGACAACTATATTGTGGCTCATGACGAGGTCTGCTAGGCAGAACAGAGATATAAACAATGTATGTTAGTGGAAGCTCTCTTGAAAACAAGTACAATTCACATGTGCTCATCTTTCTGGCATTATCTTCCAAAATTTTTCCTGTGTTAACTTGATTTGTTACCAAGCTTTTAAAGTGGTAACATGAAATGCTACCATGGGTTTTCTTCCTGCCCTACAATTGGCTGATCAGTGATTTGAAGTCAAGAGAAGGCTGGGATTTCAAAATCTGAAAGGTATTTTTGTGCTTGGGGATGTCTTCAGCCATCCCTTCTAACTTAAATACTTGTTTTCTATAACTTAGCTGTAATGTCTTCTTGCCTCGGTCAACACCATCATTAAAGTAATGATGCTAAATTAGTCATGAACCTGTAACTTGCAGCAGATTTTGTTCCTAAATGGGATGCTGTGTCAGCGCAGCACATTGTGTGTTGTAGGTTGCAGGGTTAGAGTCTTCACTCACTTTCTTTTTACCTTTTTAAAATAAATAGCACAAGTTGGGGTGCTTTCTAAAAACTAATAAAAACAGAGAAAACAAACATGATTATTTTTAGGGTTCCAGCTCAAGGGGGTGAAGGTCAAAAACCTGCAATTGAGCAAAGTTATTAATTAACTAGTTACCGGATTCTTCCCGATTTATGGCTTCATGTATCATAACTCTTTCGGTAAAACATCCTTGCCAGTTATGAACATGCCCACTGAGTAATCATACAGTATGTACAGCCGAAAAAAAAACAAACCTGAGAACTTGGCAGCTACAAATTAGCAGAGCCTGCTCCTGACTGGAGCAGGTCAGAGAAGATATTCAGAAAATGTTTGCTGAAGGAAAGACTTCTCAATTTTAATAAAATATAGGGGAAGCCTTTTTTGTGCTGGAGTGGAGCCAGCTCTGCTAGTATGCTCCCCATGCTTGGAGCAGGGGCTGGCTGCGGTGCTGGGGGCTGATGGGCAGCCTCATCATTGTGTCAGAAGTCAGCCGCGTCCCTAGGGAGACTTCTTGCCTCTCCCTGAAAAATGGTGCCCTCCGTGACTGAGCTCCAGGTGTGGGTGGGGGCTGCAGTGCCATAGCTGTGCTGTGCTGAACTAAGAAACACCCTGGAGGGCCCAGGGGCTTCTGGGCAAGGTGGGATCCCTCATGGGCAACCCCCAGGAGACTTGCAATGGTGGTCACTTCTCTGTGCTTTTTTGGAACAATGCTGTGCAGTTTGAACAGAAGATTAAACCTGAAAATGGTTTGGAGAACATCTGCTTCCCTACTAGCCTTCGGACTTTAATCTTCAACCATGCTTTACAATCAGGACATTATGGACATTTGTATGTCCCCTAGCAGGGGAATGGGGGGGGGGGGGGGCAGGTATGAAAAGTGAGCGTGGAGTTGAGAAGGTGAAGACCAAAGAGCTAGACAAGACCTTTTCTCTCCCTAGCAGCTGGAGAATTTTTTTGTGTAGGGAGGAATCCACAGTCCATCTTACTCTGATTTAACTGTATTTCAATAATAAATACAATTTCAGTGTGAGAGGCTGAAACATCACTAGAAATCAGTGCTAATTAGACAGTGGCCATTTTACTTGTGGGAGGTTTGATCTCGGACAGAATCCCCAAGGGAATTGGGATCCTGCAGGAGGTGGATCTCCCTATCTCCCTGATGACCTCTGTCTCCCATCATGGCTATTTACAGTCACTAATAGCCTCATAACTTGCCCGTAAGGCATTTTCTTCACCTTATGGATTAGAAGCTGAAGTGCAGCACAGACTAAACGACTTGCCCAAAGTCATGCAGGAAGCTGTGTCTGGGCCAAGAACTTCAATCACGACTGAGTCACGAAACGATTAGGGTAAGGTTGGGGCCCTGGGCAGAAGGAGTTAAAAAAAAAAAAACAAACCAAAAAAACAAAACCCATGTTGACATTCTTTAATGAGAAACAGTGCCTCCAATTCAAGTGTTTCTCTTATGCTCTGACCTTTTATATCTCCCCAGCTGTCTATTAATCTCAAAAGCCTTTCCCAGTGTGTTTACTTTGTCTCACTCCCCATGAATGGGCCTTCATGGTCACAAAGCCTTCTTGCTTGCTGCCTTCTGGGTTTTTCTTTATTTTCTTTCCCTTTTAGTGGTGTTTTTTTTTTTCTTTTTGTGTTGTTGGAGGGCAGGTGAAGGGAGGAACCTCAGAGGCAGCCAGCCAAGGGTGTGAGCGGTGCAGGGTTAAGTAATGGCTTTGCTGACATGGATTCCCGTAACTGCTGCCTACTTCTGCCCTGCCAGGAACAGCCCATCAGGCGGCAAGTTTTGAAAGTCAAAACAGTCCAGAGCAGTAATCTATTGACCTGTACAGGGCTGCGGGAGAAAGCCTGTGCATATGTGTGTGTTCTCTGAGGGAACTTATTAATTAAATGTAATAGTATTTAATTATCTAAGTAACAAGTGGCTGGGAGCTACAGGAGTCTGATGAAGCACATGCGAGAGGCTGAGGAGGCTGGTGTGCTCGGGGTGCAGGAGGGAGAGAGGACCCCGCAAGGTGAGCTCTGTGGGGCTTCAAGGGAGCTGCTGCCAGGGCTGCTGGTGATCCCTGGTGAGCACTGCCTCATCCCTGCCATCTGCTCGGTAAAGGGTGTGATTTCCCCCTACCATTTTTATCTACATCCCCTTTTATTTATTCCAGATCCAGCAGAGATGGACAACGGAGGTGGAGTTACAGATTTCCTGTAATGCCCAAGCAAATTTTCTGTATCGGTCGGAGCTCTAAAGCAATCCGAAGAGGCTGAACACAATGCTTTCTGGTGTCCACAGGATCAGAAACTTTTTCTGATTTTTCAGTAATAACTTAAAAAAATGGATGTAACTCTAAATTTGCTTCATTAACCCCCATCCCCTAGTCTAACTCACCAGTGAAACAAACCCCAAGACCTCATTTCTCCACTGGTTATTTCCTGCCCGCTTTGGGTTCATGAATTTATCCATGCCTTTTCCTTGTCACAGTGTCAGAGAAGCAGTTCAAAGCCTAGTGCTCTGAAGGTGACTGTTCAGAGTAACAGTTGATCAACATATTGATATTTAGCTATATTTTGAAGTCCGCTACCAAAAAAAAACCACATTAGATGCTCAGGAAT
>NW_010565673.1:7762-13414 GCF_000687285.1 Phaethon lepturus
GTCAGAGGAAGCATTGCTTTATCTCAAGTGTGTTGTTGTTGTGTGCTGCTTTATCTTGTTTAAAAGGAGATGTTGTTCTGGAAATCTGCTAACAACAGGTGACAGAGATATGAAACATCCCTCAGCCCCTCCACTGATGATGTCAGAGGGAAGTACAGGCTATCCAGAATCACAACAGAATAAAGGTCTGCTTGACCTGTCATATTGTCTGTCTTCTGCAACCAGGCAATAAAACCGTAGCTTTTATCAGCTCTTCAGAAGGTAAAGAGTGTTCAACCTCTTTCCTTGAGCACAGCTTGAAGTTGTCTTGACTCTACTTGTTGACTGGAATCCAAATGCTCTTCTGCTCCCATTTCTCATTAAACAGACTATGACCTATTTATTCATGTTTAACTCTCCTTTGAGTTAAGATGCTATACAGGTATAGTACTATTGATTTTTTTTCCATGGTGTGGGTATGGGAACTGTAGCCTAAATATTCTTTCCTCAACAGCATATTTTTAAAACCAAAATTAATACCCTTCTGTCCCCTTTTTAAGTATTACTAAAAAGATCTGGATACCAAAGTATCATTATGGAAAATTTTGGAGAAAATTAAAACTCGTTCATGGACTTATTTTTGAATTATCAGATCTGTTGTGATTTGTAGCATTTTTATTTGATAGAGTTGTAGCGATTGTTTTCGCTGACTAGGATTCTTTCAGAGGCTTTAACATTCAGTGCGTCTGCGTGCATTTTTGCAGCATGCTGTTGCTTGGCTTTAGGGAACTTGTGCGCTCAGCTTTTGGGCCATAAATTGTGGCCATTTTCATAGGGCTGGTGTGAAGAATAGGTGATTGCTTGCAGAGTGCTCTTGGCCCATGCTTTGCTAGGGTGGGGGCCTTTGCACAAAATCTGGAGCAGGGCTGAGAGGAAGAGGGGACAGAGGTGGAGGTGCTCAGGGAGGCTCTCAGAGCTCCTTCCTCTGCTGGGGCAGACATGAACTGCTGTGTCACTAGTGAAGAGGGGTTCATCTGGGCCTTTGGTGTGTTAGCTAGTCATACTGTTGACACATGGGTAAAGTAGCTTTGCTTTGCTTAACTGCCCTATTTGAGGCAATGCTTCACCTTGTGGGGAATGTCTTTGGAATGACACTATGGTTTTAAACAACTGCTTCACCTTTGTGTGGGCTGCATGCATAGGCACATTGTCCATTCCTCTTGGTGTGAAAGAGTGCAAGCTTGCCAGAATCCAGCCTTCTATAGATACCAAACATGGTTACTGTGTAGCACTCGGAGAGTATCACTAATCTTTGTTTTCTGCAGACTGATGTCACCCAACTCATACCAATAAAACCAGCAAGAATGGATTGCTGTTCTTGAAGTGTTTTTTACTTAATCCATTTAAAAAAGCTAGAAATCTTCTGTAGTGAAGACTGGTATTTCTCAGAAGAGGTAATAGAAAGGGGAGGGGCAAAATAAATACTTGGCACAAAATAGGAATGAGTTATACTCTTGGTTCAAACACCAGCTGGAGCTTGCTTTGGCTTTAGTTATGTAGAAAGAGCTCCACTCACTGGTAGAGCAAATTTCTAGACTGTTACTTGTGATGACTTGGTCCTGGGCTAAAAAGATGCCAAACTGGAGTAACTATTCCAAAAGATAATGGGACTGCCCTACTGGTAAATTCTGTGTTCAGTGCAGATCACTTGTTTCCTTACTAAATATCTGATTTACTAATTTAATGCATGGAAGGTAGTGTTATATATTGTGTTAGAGAAAGCAAATTTTTATGGATGTGAATGGAGTAGGTCTAGGTGGTCTTCAGAAGAGTCTGCTATGTGGCTCACTACACATGGGTGGCTGATGGCTGACACAGAGCATGCTCTGTTCCCACTATGATTTAAAAAAAAAATTTCAGATTTGACCAAGCAGTGACCAACATCTTTTTTTTTTCTTTTTCCTGACCAATTCAGAACTTCTGCTTCCTCCTTTGCTGTCCACAAGGAGTAGGCCCCTCTGCAAATGTCATAGAATCACAAAATGGTTTGGGTTGGAAGGGACCTTAAAGATGATCTAGTTCCAACCCCCTGCCATGGGTAGGGACACCTTCCATTAGGTCAGGTTGCTCAGAGCCCCATCCAGACTGGCCTTGAACGCTTCCAGGGTGGGGCATCCACAGCTTCTCTGGGCAACCTGTTCACTGTCTCACCACCCTCACAGTGAAGAATTTCTTCCTAATATCTAATGTAAACCTACCCTCTCACACTTTAAAATTCCTCCTTATCCTATCACTACCATCCCTGAGAAAGTCCCCCCCATCTTTCCTTTAGGCCCCCTTTATGTACTGAAAAGCTGCTATAAGGTCTCCCTGGAGCCTTTGCTTCTCCAGGCTAAACCCCAGCTTCCTCAGCCTGCCCTTGTAGGGGAGGTGCTCCAGCCCCCTAATCATCTTTATGGACCTCCTCTGAACCTGCTTGAGGGATCCTAGAGCTGGATGCAGTACTCCAGGTGGGCTCTCATGAGGGCTGAGTACAGGGACAGAATTACCTGCCTTGACCTGCTGGCCACGCTTTTGATGCATCCCAGCAAACGATTGGCTTTCTGGGCTGCAAGCGCACATTGCTGGCTCATGTCCAGTCTTTTATCCACCTGGTGGTGAGCTGAATAGCTGCCTGGTGGCTGCTTAGTGGAGGGCTCTTGGGAATTTGCTGTTCCAGCAGGCACCAATTAACTTTTTAACAAAAGGGTCATCAATGATGGTTTGGAGGTCCTCCTGGCTTAAATATTGTAGGCTTATCCATGACCACATCCTTCAGTGAGAGATGGTAGTTCTTGAATTGCTGTGTCATACATCTAATGCAGGACAAGGCTTGCCTAGTTACAGGCATGATGGGGCCATGTGTGTGGGGATGTCTTGGCTGGCGCTGCAGGAGTTGGTACTGGCCCTGGAGGCACTGTTGTTGTGCCAGCAAGGCATTGCTGGGTGTGGGTCTACACATGAGGCTGTATGGCTTTTGTGTCCCAGCCAGGCATGAGCCATGTGGATGCCTGGGGCTGTCTCGGCTCAGGGGTCTCTTTGTGCGGCTCCTAACCAAGTAGTGACAGGGCTGTTTCTGGAAACAAGAAATGCGTTGTGCCCACATAAAATGGTTACGACTTGGTGTGTCGTCTGTGATACATGACCACTGCCATCGACTAGGAGCAAAGTTCTCCTTGGCTGTCTTGGTCTCTGAGGCTGGGCAGCTTGCCTGCTGCTTGGCTAGCGGATAAGAGGGTGTATGAGCAAGTGATGTGTATATACGATGATGCAGTAGTATGGGCCCAGGGTATCTTGCTCCTTTTTGCCTTTGGGGCACTTTGGATAGCAGCTCTGGCTGCATGGGCACAGCAGCCAGCGTAGCCACAAAGATGGTGGAGATACAACTTGTAAATGACAGAAACAGATTCTATCTGAGCCTGAAATAACTGGGTCATGCTTCAGGGGTTTCAAGTCATGTTTTGAAACCGATTTCATTTACTGCCAGTCACAAGAATTGATGCTGGCAGGAATAATCAATACTGCCTCTTAATTCTCTTGCAATGTCAATACATTCATGCCTGAACAGACACATTCCCTGTGTTAACATGTGACATGCAAAATGCTTCAGTGCTGTATGAAGATTCTGAGGGACCTAAAAAGACCAATCAATGTGTGCTTGCTCAGCCCTAATTAAAATATGATACAATTTTAGTTCTGGAGTGAAAAAACACCCTTCTCACTGACAGATGAACTTGTCAGTCCAGGTAGCTCTAGGCAGAGCAGATGTGCTGTGTGCATGGTTGTGCTGTCTAGGACATGTTGGGGGCAGAAATTGTGCTGGTACATTGTGGCCTGGATATATCTAGGAGAGATGGAGCTCTTTTAAATATGGACCTTCATATAATTGTGCTTATATATGTTTAAACCTGCCCTGTCCATGTGTAGTATGCAAGTTGGTTATAGGGAGCTCACTTGGAGGTCAGGATTGGAAACTGTTCTGGGCAAGTATCTCCATTAATGCCATGATGAGCATACCTGAACAGCTGTACTGGCTTGTCTGGCCCTTGTCCTGTCTCCGAGAGGCCATATAAATGGGCACTGTGGTGGAGGGAAGAGCAAGGCAAGTGTGTGTGGTACTGCTCCCCAGTATTCTTGCAAGGGGTTGTCCAGGATAATCTGACTTCCTGAAAGTCATCCAGGAATTTCTGTTGTGCACTTATTAAGGGTTTTTACGATCTTATGGTCATGTGGTTTTACTGTCTTCTCTGCATTCACAAGGAACTCCCTATGAGTCGAAGTTTTAAACAGCAAATAACCTCTATGAACAACGCAGTGTTTCCCACTTCCCTTCTCCCTCACCTTTGCTATCCCCAATCCTTAGAGCTGGGCTGGCTGTGACAGAGGAGGCTCAGCTCCTGGCTCTGATACAGGGTGGCCACTGGCTGCACAAGTGGCTCAGTCAAGCCCACTGTTGCTTTGCAGGTGGTGCACAGTGCCTCCCACATGGGCTTTGGGTGGGATAAAGTGGAAACCTCTGCTCTTAGACATTGCTACTGCTCTGCACTATGGATCTGGGACCTCGCGGTGCCAAGCGGTGTACAAACAAAACATGCTCCCAGCTCCTGGCATCGTGTAAACTGACATGAACTCACACAGCAATCCAAACAGACATATCTACAGTCCTCTGGCCTTACTATCAAAATTTTGCCAAATCACTTATGAAATCAAAGTTGTTTCCAGAGACTCTGCAAAGCTGCTTTGGCAGATGATATTTTATCAGGCATCTTTGCCAGGAAACTGAAGCAATACCATGATACGGCAAGGGACACTTAACTCTCTTCCAGTGCCAATGCAGTCATGTTTTATGAACAAACAGCCAGCTGAAATAGCTGTATGAAAACATACACTTTTAATAAATGCTTGTGTGTAATAGATGACAGATACTTGTTATAACCTTAAGCATAACAATATGTAGCTGTCTGGACCAGAATAACTGTTAGAGGAACACTTCAATTCCATTTCAACTGTTCTCAATTTCAGTGCTGTTGAAAGCCACAGTGTAGCCAAGATATTCATATTTGAAATAATTATGGTTTATAGATGAGAAAAATCTCACTTGTAAACTTAAACTTTTGTTATTTTCCCCAATCTCCTCTTGAAGTAAGAGTGAACCCCTTAGTACTGAAGATCAGCCTTTCTTCAGCTTGTGAAGTCTTATCCAGCATCCAGTGAAGACTGGAAATTCTGTATTTAGCTCCTTTTTCAAGGAGTAGATTGACAAATTAAAAGACAGAGGTGCAGAGCCATATCCGCTTCAACAGTTGAGGTTAGTAAGTATGATGAACAAAAAAAAATTACCTGAAATTTCTTGCACTACTTTGCATTTCTGGGATTTTTGTGATAACTAAAGACTCATATTGTAAAGTGTAACTGAATTTCAGTTCTTGCACAGAATAGGAGTATTATGACTTTTTGATATTGTGACTTTTAATCAAACTTGTATTTCTCTGACAGAAACATACAACTTTTCAAATATTCACATTCAGATAGGCTTCCTGCTCTCTTCTTTATTGCCTCAATAAAAGGCGAATGACACTTGGCTATTATGATCTATAAACTGATGCAACTTCTGATGCAAAACCCTTTTCTTTC